>NC_045175.1:16145609-16163109 GCF_900700415.2 Clupea harengus | reverse complement strand
GTGGAAAACCTTCAACACACACACACACACACACACACACATCACAAGAAGTATCCTGCTTCTAAGTAGAAAAGAGTAGATGTCAAGTAGAAACACACAGACACCAGAATAGCTCACCTTTTGCACATGCTGAACAGGGACGTCCCTGCAGTCTGTACAATGGCCAGAGATCCACTGCAGAAATCAGACCATGCAGTTTCACCTTCAGTTCTACGAAACCTAGCTATTGACAAGAACATTCTTAAATTCAGTTCAGTTCAGTTCAGTTCAGTTCAGTTCAGTTCAGTTCAGTTCAATGCAATGCAATGCAATGCAATGCAATGCAATGCAATGCAATGCAATTCAATCCAGTCCAGTCCAGTCCAGTCCAGTCCAGTCCAGTCCAGTCCAGTCCAGTCCAGTCCAGACGCTTTACAGAGCCCAAGGCCTGAAGATGGGCCAAGCAGCCCAGCAGGGCATAGTTGCCATGGAAACCAAATGCCACAATGTCGAAAGCGTTGCTGTAAGCACTTTAATGTTGACTGACCAGAGAGTGGCTCACTTCCTGTTTGGTGAGTTTGACACCTTATTCAGTAGGTGGTAATGGGCGTAAATAGATTCAGTACCATTGTGAGGCTTGGTCTGGGGATCTGATCTGGTGATGATTGGATTTGTGGCCTGTGAAAACCTTTTAGACTTTCATAAAATCAAATCTGAGGGGAAATCCAATCAGGAATATGGTTCAAAGGTGACGTGCATAATCGCATCTGCAACTTTGACCTGTTGGTGGCGCTAGAGAGCCCAAGGCGCTGGCATGAAACTTGGTGAAAAGGATCAGGAGACAATTTTGTATGGTTCTAGTGGTTGCCATAGACACCCTAGCCAGAAAAAGATGATGTATAATAAGAAAAGGTAGAAACCGCCTACACTGCTCCCACCATGAACAGCTGTCTGTCACATCGTTAACATCACAGCAAAGGAATTGTACACAGTTTCAGAGATGAGTGCAATATCTCCTACATTCAAGAGTGTGTGTGTAATGACTGATTGAGTGATTGAGTGATTGAGTGATTGAGTGATTGAGTGATTGAGTGTGTGTGTGTGTGAGTGAGTGAGGGAATGGGTGAGTGAGTGAGTGAGTGATTGAGTGATTGAGTGATTGAGTGTGTGAGTGAGTGTGTGTGTGTGTGTGAGTGAGTGAGTGAATGGGTGAGTGAGTGAGTGAGTGAGTGTGAGTGAGTAAGTGATCGAGTGATCGAGTGAGTGAGTGAGTGTGAGTGAGTGATTGAGTGATTGATTGATTGAGTGATTGAGTGATTGATTGATTGAGTGATTGAGTGAGTGAGTGAGTGAGTGATTGATTGATTGATCGATTGATCGAGTGATTGATTGTTTGATTGAGTGATTGATTGAGTGATTGATTGAGTGATTGATCGATTGATCGAGTGATTGAGTGATTGATTGACTGATTGATTGAATGGATGATTGACAGACAGGCAGACACAGATCTGTGACATTGCATAAATGCTGATTGATGGTGGTGGTTGGAGGGGAAGTTGACCGTGTTGAGTCAAGCAGGGACTGAAGAGCTGAGCTTCATCCAGATCAGCCAACATGGGTTAGGAGGGGTGCTGTGTGGAGGTGCTGTGTGGAGGTGCTGTGTGGAGGTGCTGGGTGGAGGTGCTGTGTGGAGGTCCTGGGTGGAGGTGCTGTGTGGAGGTGCTGGATGGAGGTGCTGTGTGGAGGTCCTGGGTGGAGGTGCTGTGTGGAGGTGCTGGGTGGAGGTGCTGGGTGGAGGTGCTGTGTGGAGGTGCTGGGTGGAGGTGCTGGGTGGAGGTGCTGGGTGGAGGTGCTGTGTGGAGGTGCTGGGTGGAGGTGCTGGGTGGAGGTGCTGTGTGGAGGTGCTGGGTGGAGGTGCTGTGTGGAGGTGATGGGTGGAGGTGCTGTGTGGAGGTGCTGGGTGGAGGTGCTGTGTGGAGGTGATGGGTGGAGGTGATGGGAGGAGGTGCTGTTCTTTATTGTGACTAGTTTGTCTGCCTAGTTACTGACGGGAGGAGGGAGACCATGTTGTGTTACTGAGCCATCATGCATTCATTTATTCATTCATTCATTCATTCATACATTCGTCTGTGCAGTTTTCAGTTTGTTTGGTCATTCATGGCATTCATTCATTCATCCATTTACTTATTCTTGTAGATACAGTATATAGATAGATAGATAGATAGATAGGTAGATAGATAGATAGATAGATAGATGGATAGATAGAAAAGATGCTTTGAAACAATGTTTATTGAACAGGTTAAACAGGTTGAATAGGTAGTTAGATAAATACATGGATGAATAGATGGATTTTACTCTATTTACTGTTGGACTGTTGTGTTTTTACATCCTCAAGGGCAGCCGTGTCAGACCCAATCCCTGAAGGGGCCATATTAAAAAAATCACAATCAATTTGTAGGCCGATCAGGATCTTTTATTTATTGAACACCTGTCACCCTTGATTTAAAGATGGCTGGCTAAATTAAGATGAAACATTCCTTGTCAGAAAAATCTATTAAAAGACAGAGGATATTTAAAATCCATTGAAATAGTTTCCATGGTGAACCTGATGTCTCCAGATGTTCTATTCTTTAATCACAACCACATCAGCTCACCGCTTAACCCTGCTGAGAGTGAAGTACTCTACCTCCCACCCATCTTGAAAACCCATTTTGTTTTTGTTTTTTGTGTAGTTTGCTTTAGAACTGATAGTGGCTGAGCTGCTTACAGTCTTTAGCAGGAATGGGGAGGGGGGGGGGGCGGAGCAATGTGATATGTCTGTTGCAGTGCATTTTGGGATTTGTAGTCAATTACCCACACTCATAATACCTACAGTGCACCAGTATTAATAGAAAATAAAAACCGTGTCGCAGGCCAGATATATTGAGTTTGACGTGTGTTTTTAGTTAAGTGTTAAGTCCCATTGCAGCGCACGTCCTTATGTTTGTGTGTGTGTCTGTGTGCGTGTGCGTGTGTGTGTGTGCGTGTGGGTGTGCGTGTGTGTGTGCGTGTGCGTGTGTGTGTGTCTGTGCGCTTGCTGTTCTTAAGGTAAATATGCCTATTTGAATGCGCACCACAGTCTGACTGACATTTCCCTCCTGGCAGTGGTGGAGATTTACATATAAAACACATCTCATCTGGAAACTTCTGTTCTGTGTCTACACTAAATGAATCCCGCTATGCTACTTGTGTGTACATCAGTGTGTCTGTGTGTGCGTCCAAGGCATTGAAGGTGAGATAAATATATTTGTTTCAAAATAAATGCATTTTGTTTATCATACAAATACAGAACATTCCGCTTTCCTCAGGTAGAATGTCCGCATGGTTCCATTCAGGTCTGCATTGTTCTGAGTTAGAATGTCGTCATAGTTCCATTCAGGTCTGCATTGTTCTGAGTTAGAATGTCCTCGTAGTTCCATCCAGGTCTGTATTGTTCTGCGGGGGACAATGGAAGACATTGTGGCTAGTAAAGGAATAGGAACAACAAAGAGATCCATCAATGCACCAGTAGCAGCAGCATCTCCACAGTCAGTTTTTTTTAAACGTATTCTTCATCGTGATCTTCCTCCTATCATCATCACCACGTTCATCATCACCATCATCATCACTAACTCATCATCTTCCTCCTCATCTACATGTTTAACTGAGAAATATAAAAAAGGTTGGAATAGCCAGCTGATGAAGTGGTACTATATGGCTACACAGTGCCAGAAGAAGTGGAACCATCCAGAACTCTTAAAGTTTCTTCATCTTGAACCTGGACATTAGGAGCCGGCCGAAAGAATGCCTAAACCCTTCTCTCCTTCTCCAATGATGGTCAGTGGAAGTTCTTCGGCTTGGAAACAGTATGAGTGTAAACCCTTTCATTCTTTTGAGTTCTCTCTGAGGGGCATCCTTCTGCTCTTCACATTGTTTTAAGTGACAAAGTGGGGCTTTGAGAGAGAGAGAGAGAGAGAGAGAGAGAGAGATGAGAGATAGATGGGAAACAGGGAGAGATGAAAGAGGGACAGAGAGAGAGAGAGAGGGGGGGGGACAGAGAGAGAGAGCGAGAGAGAGATGGGAAACAGTGTGGCTTTGAGGAGGTGGCGAATAGAATGGAGGTTCATGGTGAACGCTCTCTGATTTATTGTCAAAAGATGGAGTGGAATCGGTTGCCTTGGAAAAAATGAAAGAAAGAAAAATGTTTTCAGTGCCGTGGTTTTTAAAGTCTCTCTCTCTCACACACACACACACACACACACACACACACACACACACATACACACAGTGGTTTTAAAAGTCTCCAAGGTGTCTGCGATCCACACCTGTGTGTTCCGCTCCAGTGTCTGAAAAGAGCACTATTGAGCACCATTTTTAGTTCACAACGTTCACAAAGATCATCATCATCGCTTTGCATAGTCTAAAACACACACACACACACTGATAGCATAGAAAGATTCCTTATTAGGGCATAGGTACAAAGTTAGCTCAGAGGCTGCCACCTAAAACACACGCAGACAAAATGCTTGTCAGAGGAAGTTAAACGCTCAAGTGATAAAAACCTGAATATAATTTACTTCTTTTAGTGAGATCATGCGTAATGCCTTTTTTTAAACTCACACACACACACTTCATTGCCTGAAGAAGCACAGTGCTTTTCTCAGTGGCATAATTATGGACTGCCATGAGATAGCACAGATTGTGCTGCTGAATCCCAGATGCTGACTGTTTGCAGAGAGAAAGAGATGGGGGGAGAGAGAGAGGGGTGGGGGGGGGGGTAATTGTTGATTATCTGAACACTACACCTTGTGAGGGAGTGGGCTATACAAGATGCTGACTGTGTGTGTGTGTGTGTGTGTGTGTGTGTGTGTGTTAATTGTTGATTATCTGAACACTACACCTCGAGAGGGAGTGGGCTATACAAGATGCTGACTGTGTGTGTTTGTGTATGTGTTAATTGTCTACACCTCGAGAGGGAGTGGGCACTCATCCACGCTCTCTGACACCCGCTCACACACACACACACACACACACACCTCCTCTTCCATACATGCATGTACCTTACATCCACACTCCAACCTCTCCCTGTAATTGCCAGCATGTATCCATCTATGCATCCACACCCAGTAGTCTACTATCCCCTAGACCCTCATGTGGTTGGAGACTAATAAACACTAGTCCCTTGTGTTGTTGGAGATTAATAAACACTAGACCCTCGTGTTGTTGGAGATTAACAAACACTAGACCCTCGTGTTGTTGTTGATTAATAAACACTGCTGTTTACGCTTCATTTGGCGGTCGCGTCCCCCTTCTGTTGCGGTCTCTATGAGCCTGGGCCGTAACAATGGACTTCAAGAAAGAGAGGAGAGAAGGGTTGACAGAGAGCCCAGACTCCATTGCTAAAGCCCAGATGTGTGTGAGTGTGAGTGTGAGTTTGAGTGTGTGTGAGAGAGAGCTAAATGATAGCCCAGACTCCACTGCTAAAGTCCAGATGTTGACTGTGTGTGTGTGTGTGAGTGTGAGTGTGTGTGCGAGAGAGAGAGAATGAGAGAGATAGAGAGATGTAGATGTATGGACATCAAGAGAGAGAGGAGAGAAGGGCTGACGGAGAGCAAAATGATAGCCCACTGCTAAAGCCCAGATGTGTGTGTGTGTGAGTGTGAGTATGTGTAAGTGTGTGTGTGTGTGTGTGAGCTAAGTGTGTGAGTGTGAGGGTGTGTGTGTGTAAGTGTGAGTCAGTGTGTGTGTGTGTGTGTGTGAGAGCTAAATGATAGCCCCGACTCCACTGCTAAAGCCCAGATGTTGACTGTGTGTGTTTGTGTGTGTGTGTGTGTGTGTGTGTGTGTGTGTGTGTGTGAGCCAAATGATAGCCCCGACTCTAGTGCCTCAGCCCAGATGCTGTGGTGTGATTGTCTCTGGTTTGATAAGTGGAGTTGTTGTGCTTCTATTGTGTTTTGATGGGATCTCATTCCTCACAGAGAGCTTATGTCTTATGACAACATCTGTTAGGCAGCTGTGTGTATGTGGAAACAGACATCACTCTCACCCCGTCCCCCCTCCACACACACACACACACACACACACACACACAAACACACAAACACAAACACACAGTAATTCAATAATCCCCCCAAAAAAGTGTTGCTAGGTTCCTGCATGCATGCTCAGATGAGCTCCCCAAATAACACATCACACACACACACACACACACACACAGGACACAATGTCACATCTCACACACATACACACACACTCCCCAAATCACACACACACACACACACAGGCCACAATGTGACATCTCACACACATACGTACACACACACACACACTCCCCAAATAACACATCTCACACACACACACACACACACAGACACACACACTGCCCAAATAACACATCTCGTGTTGAGTGTCTGTCCCTAATTACCCTTCGGTTCGTTTATTTGCCAATGAAAAGCAGTGCAGTACTACGGGAGGGGAGAGCTTCTGTGCAGACAGCTCAGCTGTGTCATCACACTGAGAGCATAAGGCACGCTACGTGTGTGTGTGTGTGTGTGTGTGTGTGAGAGAGAGAGGTGTGTGTGTGTGTGTGTGTGTGAGAGAGAGAGAGAAAGAGAAAGAGATGTAGATGGCGCGCCACATGTTTTTGCCTGTGGCCTCTTGCTAAAGGACAGGGGTGTGTTCAATAGATTAAGGGTGTTGTGATGTAATATTATATGTTCCTACCAATGTGTTGCATTACAGCACACCTGTTCAACTACAATACAGTCTCTTAAAACTATTGGGTGTAGTTTGCTAAACATACATATGCTAAAAAATGGGTTATAGATTAGTAAATGTATGATGTTTTGTAAAAGCAGCTTTCTATCATTGCATAGATGTAGATATACATTGATGTTATATGTAGTATGTAGATATACTGTAGATGCATACGTACACACACTCACAATCACACACACACACACTCACTCACAGACGCCCCTACACACACAGACACATGCATGCACACACACGCACACACACACACACACAAGCGGGATTAATTAGCATATAACAAACAATAAACAAACAAATAAACATATTATTGCTTCTTTTTCTTGCCATTTAGGAGGCCTGACTTTCTGCGTAAGGGCTATAGAGGCGTGTGTGTGTGTGTATGTGTGTGTGTTTGTGTTTGTGTTTCTGTGTGTGTGTGTTTGTGTTTGTGTTTCTGTGTGTGTGTGTGTGTGTGTGTTTGTGTTTCTGTGTGTGTGTGTGTGTGTGTGTGTGTGTGTGTGTGTGTTTGTGTTTGTGTTTCTGTGTGTGTGTGTGTGTGTGTGTGTGTGTGTGTGTTTGTGTTTCTGTTTCTGTGTGTGTGTGTGTGTGTGTGTGTGTGTGTGTTTGTGTTTCTGTGTGTGTGTGTGTGTGTGTGTGTGTGTGTGTGTGTGTGTGTGTGGAGGAATAGCTGTGCTGTCCCGCACTAAAGGCCCACATTTGTCATTTGTCCTTTCCTGTTTGCGAGCAGGAGAGGGAATGGGCTGAACTTCCAGGTATGTAGCGGGAATGCCAATGACTCTTCCCATGTGTGTAGGGGGAATACCAATGAGACGCTCTTCCTTAAGTGGTCCGCGGAGCGAGAGGTGCACGCCGTATTAAACATTACATTACTAAAGTGCCCTCCAGATACACGCTCTCATCAGAGGACGGCAGACTTACATTAAAGGAGAGAGAGAGAGGGAGAGAGAGAGAGGCAGAGAGAGGGAGGGAAAGGGAGAGGGAGGGAAAGGGAGAGGGATGTGAGAGAGAGAGAGAGAGAGAGAGAGAGAGAGCATGTGAGAGAGAGATGAAAGAGAGAGAGGGAGAGATGAGAGAGAGAAAGAGAGAGATGAGAGAGAGAAAGAGAGAGAGGGAGAGATGAGAGAGGGAGAGAGAGAGCGAGAGAGAGATGAGAGAGAGGGAGAGATGAGAGAGAGAGGGAGAGATGAGAGAGATGAGAGAGAGGGAGTGAAGAGTAACACATGCAAATACATATACTCTCTTATGGACGCATCAATGCACATGAGACCAAAAGTTACATAGACAGAGGCTTCCTGAATGTGTGTGTGTGTGTGTGTGTGTGTCGGTAGAGAATGCATTCTGCCTTCGAATGATGGTACTTCCGAAGGCTCTAACCCTCCATTTCATACGTCTACGCTGTGTGTGTGTGTGTGTGTGTGTGAGAGCTTACATAAGATGGGTGCCATAACTGCAAAACCTTAAGTGTGTGTACGTTGTGCCTTGAATGTTTGCACTGACGTGGTCACATTCTTTTATCGTTTAAAGTAGCATTTAGAGTGTGCGTGTGCGTGTGCGTGTGTGCAGACCCTGATGTTGATCTAGCTCACACTCTTATCATATATCCAATATCATGCCTTGCTTTCTCATCCACACGTAATGTAAGACCATATGAGTCAGAGATAACACATGAGAATGACTGCTCAATGACAGTGGAACTATGGTAGTGAATGTGAGATAGTGAACGTGAGGTAGTGAGACTGACTGTGAAACTATGGTAGTGAACGTGAGGTAGTGAGAATGACTGTGACAGTGAAACTATGGTAGTGAACGTGAGGTAGTGAGAATGACTGTGACAGTGAAACTATGGTAGTGAACGTGAGGTAGTGAGAATGACTGTGACATTGAAACTATGGTAGTGAACGTGACGTAGAGAGCAAATGAGGCACAGCACAGCATGAACTCCGAATACAAACTGGGGATCATCTGCCCCAAACGGTACATCTGCATGTGCCCATATATACGTTGTTGATTTAATGACAAACAGACAAACAAACAAACAAACAAACAAACAAACGTACAGGCAATAACCAGCAGCATAGCCATCGGTCTCCCCCGTCTCCATGGCACTACTTGCCCGTCCTCCCTCTGTGGGCTTCTTATCTTCTCTGTTACTAATGTGACACACACACACACACACACTAATGTGACACACACACACACACACACACACACTAATGTGACACACACACACACACACACTAATGTGACACACACACACACACACACACACACACACACACTAATGTGACACACACACACACACACACACACACACACTAATGTGACACACACACACACACTAATGTGACACACACACACACACACACACACACACACACTAATGTGACACACACAATGACACTTATGGAAGACGCCAGATGCCTACACATCACAGCAGGGCTGTCTCTTTCACTACATTTCACACACACACACACACACACACACACACTGAAACACATAGCTATACACACACACACACACTGAAAGACATAGCTATACACACACACACACACACACACACACACACACTGAAACACATAGCTACACACACACACACACACTGAAACACATAGCTATACACACACACACACACTGAAACACATAGCTATACACACACACACACACACACACTGAAACACATAGCTACACACACACACACACACACACACACACTGAAAGACATAGCTATACACACACGCACAAACACATATTTGCATACACACACACACACACACACGTTGAAAGGAGAAAGAGTGTAGGCTTATTTATATTAACTTTCATTCATTAAAAAAAGATCCATCCAGCCAAGACCCCTGTGACGTCACTGTAATTACCCCACCATATGGAGGTGGGGCCACTCTGAGAAGAATACAAAGTGTGTGAGGGAGCTGTGTGTGTGTGTGTGAGACAGAGAGAAAGAGAGGAGGAGGGAGAAGTGTGGTCTGGGCTGTGTGTGTGTGTGTGTGTGTGTGTGTGTGTGAGTGTGTATGTGTGAGACAGAGAGAAGGAGGGAGAAGTGTGGTCTGGGCTGGGTGCTAAATGAGGTGTTTCATTAAAAAGTCCAGATCTGTGCACTGAGAACTCACAGGAGAATGACAAGGGAACTCAGAGAGATGTCAGTCAAAACGTAGCCATGGCGACAGCAGATGATGGTTTCCTGCCATGGAAGATTTGAATTGCTCACACATATGTGATTGCATGCATGATTGTGCACACACACACACACACACACACACACACAAACACACACACACACACAGACATCAAATCTGTCAAATGATAGTGATTTTAAAACAAACCATCCTCTTCTGGAATCCATACCCTTGGCCATCAATGTATGCATTATTTCATGTGTTCATTCACTCTTTCATTCATTACGTCCTTCTTCATTCATTCATCTTTCAATTTCTTACTCCTTCAAGCTCTTATTCACCTCAACACACACACACTCTTCAGGAACTCAGTTATCTTTGAGACACCACCCGTTCAACAGTGTTGCCATTGAAGCAACATAAAACACCACACGTTACCATGGCAATATGAAAGCCTTCTAGACACCCATTAGTAAGGAGCACACATACTCCAAATGCCATGTGGTATGACACCATGGTAAACAAAGTCAGATTGAGAGTTAGGAGAGCGAGAGAGGGATAGAGAGGGATGGAGAGAGAGAGAGGGGGACAGAGAAAGAGAGGAGATAAAGAGAGCGAGAAAAAGAGAGGAGAGAGAGAGGTGTGTGTGATGCACACAGGCTGTGTCTCGATGAACCTTGAAAGCAAATTAAAGCAGAGAGAGAAAAGATCCAAACAAAGGAGATCATCAGTTCCTCTCCGTTGTGTTCCTATAGCAACACAAAGGCCATGAGCACCGCTGAAGGGGTATATCTGCACAGTAGATTCATGTGATCATCAATTAGTCATTTTCAATTGAAAAACATTTGCTAAATGAATTACTGCACATACCCAAGAATAATTAAGAGCAAAGACACAATAATCCACAATCTGTCTCATTAGTACTTTAATTTCAAAAAAAGAAAATCTACAACAGAAACCATTAGTCATCTTACACAAAACAGAAAATCACATTTTATACAGTTTTATAAACTTCCAGTTTCAATTGAATTACATATTCCATCTCTTCTGTAACGAGAGCTTCATACCTTATAAACCGATTCGCTCGGGATGCGGATAAATCCTTTTTTTTTTTTTTTAAACACAGCGTTCCTGCTTAGGTGGGAGCAGCTTCGTAATGGAAATCGGAAAATTAAATAGTATGTTTTGATGGTGTGTTTCGACATATCTCCCATTCCATGGGAATACGCCAACATGTCTCTCCATATATCAGCGGTGTCTGCATGCGGCCCGTGTGGATCCCATGGTCAATAAGTCTCTCTCTCACTCACACACACACACACACACACACACACACACACACACACACACACACACACACACACACACACACACACACACACACACACACACACACACACACACACACACACACCCATGCCTCTGTATATATTAGAGGTGAGTGCATGCCGCCCATGTGGATCAGATGGACAATAACTCTCAAGTAGAAAGAACACCACTCATACTCAGGTGCATAAAAGTCATTCAAGGGGCACTCACACACACACACACACACGCACACACACACACACGCACACACACACACACACACACACACACACACTCCGCTGAGAGCTCACCACAATTTCAGGCCACTGAATAACTGTGTTACACTGCCCCCTAGAGGCAACATGTAGCTAAGGCAACAAATCTCCCAAAACCCATTCCAGCTGAACCGTACACAAGAGAAAACAGTAGAATCAGGGTATATATTAAAAATAAAAATAAACAATAGTCTTTTTAAAAGTCATTAAGTGCAAATTAATTAGTGAAATTATTCTCTAAACACTGTGAATCAGCCGCTTGGCACTACAAGCGACCCACAACACTGGCAAAGTGTAATCCCACAGTGCAATTCATCTCCTTTCTATGAAGCACTACATCACCATTCTATAAATGTAAAGCTCTATACTCTATCTATGGTGTCTGTTGTCTGGGTGGTCTGACTTCCTGTAAATGTTAAGCTCTATACTCTATGGTGTCTGGGTGGTCTGACTTCCTGTAAATGTTAAGCTCTATACTCTATGGTGTCTGGGTGGTCTGGCATTGATGTGATTAGCATGGACATGTTACAGAACAGATCTGAAGTATGCAGTATATGACTGCACATGAGGCTTGTGTGTAAGCATTTCTCTGTGTGTGTGAGTGTTTGTGTGTGTGTGTGTGTGTGTGAATGTGCAAATGAGAGACTGTGAGTGTGTGTGTGTGTGTGTGTGTGTGTGTGAGTGTGTGTGTGTGTAGGTAGGACAGAGAAATGGACTGCTGGGAAAAGCTGGCAGCATTTTGAAATGGGTAGAATGATAGAATAATGTCATGGGAAATGTGTTTGTGTGTATGAGTTAGGCTTAACCATTCATTCTTTGCACTATGCACTTTGAGAAGTATGTACCTCAACTTCATGATATCATTTGGCATTGTACACAAGCAAACACTTTATGTGTGTATATGTGTGTGTGTGCATATGTGTGTGCGTGTGCAAGTGTGCGTGTGTGTTTATCAGAAAGTGAAAATAGAGCACCACTCTAAAAGACATTCATCAGATCACATTGCCCTTCACGGTTTAAACAATCACAAACAAACTACGATTCCCATCATGCAGCATTCCTGCCATTTTCCCATCAGTATCCCAGACTCCACATCAGCCTATGTGTCTCAAAGTGCACACAATACGTGGCATTATAAAACTGACCATTCATAGACATGCATAGACTTCAGGAAGTAAGGCAGTCATTCTCAGGTAGGTATGCTACCCCCTTTAGTACTATATACCTGTAGTACACTGAGCGAGGATACTAGCTAAGTGATGATACCACGTAGTGTCCTTAAAATAAGGAGACAGCAGCTGAACACTGGAACATTCCTCCCTGAGGGAGATGCTGGATAACACTGTTGGCCACCCCCCCTCTCTATGGCTCTATCCCCCCTCTCTATCCCCCCTCTCTCTCCCCCCTCACTATGGTACTATCCCCCGCTCTCTATGGTACTATCCCCCCTCTCTCTCTATGGCACTATCCCCCCTCTCTATGGCACTATCCCCCCTCTCTATGGCACTATCCCCCCTCTCTATGGCACTATCCCCCCTCTCTCTCTATGGCACTACCCCCCGCTCTCTATGGCTCTATCCCCCCCCCCCTCTCTATGGTACTATCCCCCCTCACTACCCCCCCTCACTCTCTATGGCACTATCCCCCGCTCTCTATGGCTTCTATCCCCCCCTCACTCTCTATGGCACTATCCCCCCTCACTATCCCCGCTCTCTATGGTACTATCCCCCCTCACTCTCTATGGTACTATCCCCCCTCTCTATGGCACATGAATGGAACTACAATCAAGGGAAAAAAAAGGAACCAATTTAGTGTCTGAAAGGAACTTTAGTAGCCTCCCTCTCTCAGCGAATTGTACCTTGTGACAGTTCCGCGTTGGCAGTGGAGGAGGTCAACACTGTTTTTGGTGGGGGTGGGGGTGGGGGGGGGGGGGGGGGGGTATGTCTCTGGCGAGACCGAATGTCCCTGATGATGCTACAGCATTAACACGACTACAGCAAACATAATAATCAAATACTCATAAGGAAACTGGCTCTACAATCATCGTGTGTGGAGAGAGATATCAAAATGCGGGAGACCTGTGTGCGTGTGTGTGTGTGTGTGTGTGACGTGTGACGTGTGGTCTGGGCAGTGAAAAAAAAAAATTTAACTCAGAGAGCTGTCAGTCAAACTGTAGCCATGGCGACAGCAGAGGATGATCTGTGGGATCCAGTCTGACATCAGCTACTGTTTGGGCCCCCCGCTCAAGACTAAAGGTGCAGTGTGTTAGACTTATTGGGATACATTAGCAGAAATTGAAGATAGCATTCATAATTATGCTTTCATTAGGGCATAATCGGCCACGTTTCAAGGGTTTTATGGCACCTGCAGGCCACCGTAGGTTCTCCACTAAATCCTTGCCACTGCACCTTTAAGTTTTATAAGAAATACTTGGCTTTATGAAGTAATATGTCTGAATCAGGTCCCATATTATGGCATGCATGATAGTACATATGGTGTAGAGGGAGAGAGATGATACACTTCTGCAGATGTAGTGTAAAGACTCTCCGCTCACTTTAGTGTGTGGATAAGTGAGTGTGTGTGTGTGTGTGTGTGTGTGTGTGTGTGTGTGGATGTGTGCGCATCTTTGAGCTTACATGGCACACGTGCAGAGATGCACAGCCACAGGGGCCTAGCACACGATGGCTGCTCTCGCAAGATGTGTGTGTGTGTGTGTGTGTGTGTGTGTGTGTGTGTGTGCACATGAGTCAATATGAAGAGGTAGAGGAGTGGTACATTCCCCTTATTTCCAGTTATTCCAATTCCAAAAATATATCTTTCTATGTGTGTACTAATGTGTGTGTGTGTGTGTGTGTGTGTGTGTGTGTGTGTGTGTGTGTGTGTGTGTGTGTGTGTGATTGTCTGTGTAGTGTGTCTATGCATATGTGTTCCTTGTAAATCAGAGTTCACAGCGGAGCCGCCCAGGCTCAGCTAACCACGATGATGCCGAAGCGATTCTTGAGCTGCTCCAGGAATAGGAAGGTGAGCACCGTGTGCGGGATCAGCCGAATCCCTGCCGGAACCAGACCCTGCAAGCCCATTGGACAGTTAGCATAAACAGGAAGTACCCTCTTGAATCTGATTGGACAGCTCTTCCATTTGAATGGTACATGTGGAAGGCTCACATAAATCAAACCCCCAAAGGCAAACATACAAACAAAGCAAACATACATACAAAAAAACAACAAACAACAACGCAGTGGATTTTCAAGCTCAAAGTTCTAGTGATTTATTCTAACAGCTCATGGCAGGATTATCAACACCCTTAACCATTACAGAAGTGTGTGGGTGTGTGTGTGTGTGTGTGTGTGTGTGTGTGTGGATTTGTGGATGTGTGTGTGTCGATGTGTGCGTGTTGACAAGAACCCGCTATAAAATCTACATCCTGCTTTAAATGTCACCTTAACAGTTGGGTGCTTTACACTTTATATTTAGAATCCCTCATCACATATTGCTCATATTTGTGAGTTCTCTCGGGGGACATCATTTCAGAAAAGTAAAACTCTAGCTGTCCTTCAAGAGGACACCACTGTTTCAAATGAGGGATTCTAAATATAAAGCCTACTATTAAGGTACAAGGAAAATCAAAATGTGAGAAACTAAAAATGAACTATGTAATTAGCATGGGTGTGTGTTTGTGTTTGTGTCCATGAGAGTGAGAGAGATGGTGTGTGTGTGTGTGCGTGAGCTCCTCTGAGAAAAGGAGTGTGTGTGTGTGTGTGTGTGTGTGTGAGTGAGTGAGTGAGTGAGAGAGAAATTGTCTGACTTAATGACATTTCAATTACCTTATAAAACCCTTGTGGTCCCAATTTGGCCGTCTCCTTCAAGCAGTGAGTCACCGACTGAGGCACAGAACACATCAAACATCAACCATCAACCATCAAACATCAACACACACACATCAACACACACACATCAACCATCAATCATCAACCATCAACCATCAACCCAGTGCTACCCCCCGCAACCCAGTGCAACCCGGTGCAACCCGGTGCAGCGCCAAGAGTGGAATAGACACAGGGGGAACGGGGGAAACCTAACCACATATAGACAACACAGCTCTGAATGGAGGAAACTGGAGAGAGGGAAGGAAAGGAGGAGAGAGAGAGTGGATTAGATGGAGAGAGAGAGAGGGGGTGAGTGAGTGAGTGAGTGAAGTAGATGGAGCCAAGAAAGAGGGACAGAGAGAATGGGGGAAACTTAACCACACATAGACTACACAGCTCACAGCTCAACACACCGAGAGAGAGAAAGAGAAAGAGAGAGAGAGAGAAAAGCACCCAGTTTAGAAGTTAATGAGCACATGAGAGGAGAACAGAGTCCCATAACATGTCATTATGGCAGCCATAACTGAAGAGGAATGGACAGAGAGAGAGAGAGAAAGAGAGAAAGAAAGAAAGAAAGAGAGAGAGAGAGGGAGAAACAGGGAAAAAGAGAGAAACAGTCCTCCAGCCACAAATGAAATGAGAAAAGAGAAGCGCAGGCAAAAGAGATGTGGGGGGGACAGAGAGATGGATAGAGAGAAAATTAGATGATGATAGAGAGAGGGAGAAAGGATTAGATGGAGAGAGAGAGAGAGAGGGAGAGCGTGTGTGTGTGTGTGTGTGTGTGTGTGTGTGTGTGAGTGAGAGAGAGAGAGAGAGGATTAGATGGAGATAGAAAAAGAGGGAGAAAGGATTAGATAGAGATAGAGAGAGGGAGAGCGGTATGAGTGAGAGAGGATTAGATGGAGAGAGAGAGGGAGAGAGAGAAAAGTACATGGAGGAGTGGAACTGACCGTGTATTCTCCTTTAGAGTTCATCAGCCTGGTCTTCATCACGTCCAATGGTTGACAGAGGACTGTAGCACACCCTCCCTACAGAGAGAGAGAGAAAATAATACATACAATTAAAAAATGTTTCACATTTCATCCCATACTGTTAGGAATAATAATACAGTAAATGAGTGTTCCTGACATAACCATCAAACAGGAAGTGAAGACTCACAGCAATGAAGCTGGACAGGAAGTGGGTGAGGACGTTGTCTCCTAGGAGACCAGTGCCCAGGACCAGCTGCTTTGCCTGGTCATAACAGGCCAGCTAGAGGAGGAAGAGGAGAAGAGGAGGAGGAGGAGGAGGGTGACTCAGAAGAAATCAGTCAGATTTGTGATGTGCGATTTCAACATGCGCAAACATATTAGCCTTTAAGGACCCAAAATCATCTTACTGTTGCACACATATCAACTCATCTTCCCATGATGCTTTTCACATCAGCTCCCATGCTTCAGTTCCTACATAGGCACTTTAAAACGTCCTCGCTTTCGACAGTTCTGCCTTATCGTTGACTTGATATCACTAGAGATCTCTCTGGAAAGAGACTGCAAGAATGCAGTACTGCATGCACACTATTGAATCATACCATTGACATTAGAAGATTCACTAGAGAGACTGCCATACCATTGACTTTGGCAGATTCACTAGAGATCTCTCTACACTACACATTTCAATGAGTCAGTGTAGCTAAGCCAATCAATGAGTCCATGCCTGAGTCGACAGTGGTTAATGCCTGAGGCGACAGTGGTGAATGACACTTTCCTGGGGAAAATACCTTTTTTGACCTTTGAGGAAATCCCCAATTATGCTAAAGTCTGTGAACTAAAGTTTTTTTTTCCAACCTCCAGGGGGGTTGGGAGGTGACTGACAGGTGCTGGAGCAAAGTGCACCGTCCCTGGGCAGGCGCAACGGAGCTCGTGCCATGGAGAACCAGAGAGGACTTGGTCTATAAGCAAACGTTTTTTTTTTCCCAGCATCTCATTTCAACTGAATAAACAGAACTGATTGGTGTAAACCACTGTCCGTATCCATGGGAAACCTTCCCATGATGCATCTGTCTTTTTTTTCCCCCAGAAGGCTTTGAGGCCTCACCTGCCCTACGGTGACCAGAGCTCCTCTGCTTGAGGCCATGGTGGCCCCCGAAAACAGCCTCTTCACACCCTCT
>NC_045175.1:16130609-16133109 GCF_900700415.2 Clupea harengus | reverse complement strand
GCCGTGGAGATGATTGGCGACACCACGCAAGGTCCTCTGGTTCCGGTGCACACGGGACATCTCGTTGGCTGGAGGTTGTGTGCTTGTGTGTGTGTGTGTCTGTGTGAGTGAGAGAGTGCGTATTCTCCTCCTCTCTAATCAGACCGCATGATATGCGGAGTCAGAGGGTGCACGGGCAGCCAATTGCCTATGCGAGCTCAGGAACGGCCTCCTGGTGAACGTGATCCACCCCCGAATCAAAGGGCAAGGCGACTTCACCAGACACAGTAAATTAACAAGGCAATACTTTAAAAACAAAAAAAAACGGTCTGCTTCCTCCACGAGTTTTCCGCGATGTTGCCTGGTTTCATCACTGTGAGAATGCTGCAGGTTCTTAAAGGTACAGGACCCTCTCATGAGCCAGGCTCAGCTGTTGAAATAGTACACTGTAGCTTTAAGAACCACCGTTTCCTACATTCTTCAAGTCAAACTTTTTTTTCGCACTCCACACAAACGGAATCACGCTGTTACATTGTATTTCACACAAAGATATTGCGCAATGGCGCAGAAAGGTGGTCTCGGTCATGTATATATCTGCAAAAATATCCAAGCTGATGGATATGAACGCAGGTTGTCCGGGAAGTGTTTTTTTTTTTTTAAGAATGCAGTCAAGTCACTCAAAGGAGAGTACCAGTTTAAAATAGATTTAAGTATGTTGTACGTGGGCAAACATATGTGGTAAACTGTCTTAACTTTACTCTCAGAGGTTGCCATTGGTTGGAAGTTACACCTTGTTTTCAAGTTTAAATTTGCAGGCTTCGCAGCATGTGCAGGCCGATCAGGAACGAAAGCACTTGTTTTGATCACACTATCAGTGGTCACACTATAAATAGGCCTATTGGCCTATAATGAATATACCACCCAGTACCACCCAACATTTGATGAAAAGTGTACAAATGTGTCCATGTGGAATACTTACTTCCCTGAACTACTAATGGGGGGGTCCAGGCAAGGGGGAGGGCGACAGTGGTACAGGAGGTAGAGAAGTCGTTTAGTAATCAGAAGGTTGCTAGTTCGATTCCCTGTCGAAGCGTCCTTGAGCAAGACACTGAACCCCTAATTGCTCCTGATGTGCAGTGTGCCATCAGTGTAAAATGTAAAATGTGTATACATTGTAAGTCGCACATATGTAAGTCGCTTTGGATAAAAGCGTCTGCTAAATGTAAATGTAAATGTAAATGTAAGGGCGTGGGAGGGGAGACAGATTTTGGTACCCAGCCCCACCTAGACCCATTGCCTGTTATTAGCGCAAGGCTAAGCTATCAGCTTTACCACTACGGTCAGATGAATTCCTGGAAACCTCTGCCCAACCGCAGTATTCGTATGTATACGGGGTGTTTGCAGGTCTGCATAACAGAGTTCTCCGACAAAACATCAGGTTTGGCAGACTTTTATTTAGTTCCGGGTTTATTTCCAGACGCACCTGTTTTCACGCAGTGACACCTGGTGACCATTGGAGCGCTGTGGAGCAGAGAGGCCGCTGGACGTGAATGCAGCGCATGCTGGATGTGTGAGATGTGCTCTTTTAAAAGAAGGCTGTGAAATTGCTCAATGGAGAGGGGGTCAGTGTGATGCATGTTTGCAGATGGAAATGATATGGAGAGTCAGAGAGAGAGCGTGAGGGAACAGTCTGTGTGTGATCTCACCAAGTTGCAGCATGCTGGAACTAAACATTGTTTTTTAAAGAAAAACAGAAAGAAATAGTTGAGGCTACTGTCTCTAACACACAGCTTTATGTGCACGCACACACACACACACACACACACGAGAGAGAGAGAGAGAGTCTGAGACTGTTCTGTAATTGTGCTGTAACCTATTCAACCCTCTATTTGACACATACACACAAACAGAGAGGGGGAGAGGGAGAGGGAGAGATGCAGCTGTGGTGTACCCCTGTTTTGACACACACACATACATACACAAAGCACACACACAGAGATAGAGATACACAGAGAGATTGACACACACACACATTATCCCACACACACACACACGTACATGTGCAAAAAAAGACGAGAAAGAGAAAGACAGAGCGATACAGAGAGGGATAAAGAGAGAGAAATAGAGAGCTAGAGAGAGAGAGAGATAGAGGGATAAAGAGAGAGAAATAGAGAGCTAGAGAGAGAGAGGTGGAAGTTGAGTAGCCTACTCTAGTTAAGCCCTAGGTCATTCCCCCTTTACTGTCTTCTGTCACTCCCTCTTGACATTAGATTACAACTGTTTACAGTCCTGTCATAACATCAAAATAATTTAAGGTTGTTTACAACTGTTTACAGTCCTGTCATAACATCAAGATCATTTAAGGTTGTTTACAACTGTTTACAGTCCTGTCATAACATCAGAATCATTTAAGGTTGTTTACAACTGTTTACAACTGTTTACATCATTAAGGTTGTATCAAACATGATGACCAACTTTACTCTCAGAGGTTGCCACCAGTTGGAAGTTACAGTTATGTTTG
>NC_045175.1:16123109-16128109 GCF_900700415.2 Clupea harengus | reverse complement strand
ACACTGGCCCAAGTGTTCTCTCTCTCTCTCTCTCTCTCTTTCTTTCTCTCTCTCTCTCTCTCTCTCTCTCTCTCTCTCTCTCTCTCTCTCACTCTCTCTCTCTGATGCTGTGCCCTATCCCTTCACTCACAATAGAAATAATCACATAACAGTTCCATCAAATAATAGAACATTTATTACAATTTCATGAAAAAGAAAAAATCTATACATATATATAATACTGTTTATGTTATGCCTGTAGACGGTGAAGAGATGACCTGAGAGAATCAATGTGACTTTTGTAAATCTGGGTAGTAGGTTTTCCACTCCACACTTTTTGAACAAGTGACACATTTATTATTGACATGTACTGACAAACAGAATAAAACTATAAAATGGAAGTAATTATTAGCCCTCCAAGTTAAACATTGCAAGGCAAAAGGGACTTTTGAAACGTTCATTTGGAACAAACATTTCTTGATCAAACATTATTTGACCAGTTGCAGTCAAGTGCTGTATTTTGCTATTAATGTCAGTCATATGATCCTAAACCAACACCAGACATTAACATGTGCAATGTTAATCACACACCTAACTTAAAAAAAGGTTTAAAACACCTTTTTGTTACAATGTTTTCAACATCAAATACATGGTTGAGTCTGTGAATGACACAAACAATCCCTCCCTGACTCTACCCTTCTTCAAATATACCCTTCATCTGACCTTCAAGAAGGAGCCCTAAAAATATAGCTCGTAACTAAGCACCCAGTAAGGTCAAAAATGGCCTTAACAAGCACCATTGAAAAACTTGCATTGGTACCGGTAAAAAGTACCATTGAAGCTAACTTTACTTAATGTAAACTATGCCTATGTACTCTAACTTCCCCCCAATGACACTATCCTCTCCCTCACTCCTCAAGACATTCTCTTACCCCTCATAAGACATTTTCCAAACCCTCCTTAGACACTCTCCTACCCCTCTAAAGACACACCTCCTCCTCCTCCTCTCCCTCAGACGTACGCTTTCTCCTTCTTCCCCGCAGGGGGAGTGGGCTGCGGGTTGCCCTTCCCTCCCCCGAAGGCGCCTGCCACCGAGGCCCGTTTTCCTCCTCCTCCTCCTCCTCCTCCTCCTCCTTCGGGCGGCGGGGCCGAGCCTGCATTGATCAGAGCCCCCCACCAGCATGAGCAAGGCCGAACCAGCCCAGGTAGAGGGCGGGTCCCAGCTCCCGCTTGAGTGGCGCCGCCACCGCCGGGTCGTAGAAGTCCCTCACCACCATGTGCGCCGTCCAGCTCACGGGCACCAGGAACGTCAGCGCCGCCCCGAACACCAACCCGCCCGCCCGCGCCAGCCGCGCCTTGGCGTCGTGGGCGGCGCCCAGGCAGTGGGTGCACTTGAGGCCCAGGACGGCGAGGCCCAGCCCCAGCAGGCCCAGGAGGAGGGCGACGATGGCCAGGGCGCGGCGCGCCTGGGTGCCCGGGGCGAGCGCCAGGCCCGAGTCGAAGGTCTTGCACTGGGTGTGTCCGGTGCTGGAGCGCACCAGGCAGCTCATCCACAGCCCCTCCCACTGGGCCTCCGCCACCACCAGCTCCCCGCCCACGAACGCCGACACGCGCCAGAAGGGGGCGGCGGTCACCAGGGCCCCGCCCACCCAGCCCGCCACGGCCAGGAGCACGCCCAGCACCTGGAGGCCCGTGGTGGCCATGGCAACGGAGCGGCGGGATGGAGAGGATGGGGGAAAAGGGTGAGAGAGAAAGTGAGAGATGAACGGGGAGTGAAAATGAGAGCAGATTATGAGAGAGAGAGGAAATAGAAAAAGGAAGAATGAAAGAAAGAGACTGAGAGAAAAGGGAAGGTATAGCAAACAAAACTAGAGCAAAACTAAAGCAAGTAAAAGAGAGAAAAGAGAGGTGGATCGGGGCGGGTGAGAACTTAGACGTCTCTTGTTGTTTGCTTGTCAGATGTTTTTTCTGCTCTCTTCATGGCATGCTACTTAGGCTCTCTACACTGTGCACAAAGACACTGGGAGCCCATGGTCACGCTGATGGGTGGTGAGGATGATGATGATGATTGATGAAGGTGGTGGTGGTGTCGTGAATCTGGAAATGCAAGTCTCCGCCCTCACGTAGTCAGCCCGAGACAATAATCTCAGTTTCCCCTCAAAAACATTTCGGGATGTGCTTCAAGCTCAAACTAGGAATGGAGAATAAATGATCAAACCAAACATTTCAGCTACCTTTTCATTGTTATTGGGTCATCACAAGTCAGATTCAGATTCAAATTCCTTAGCAGCGAAATAAAATGTAATTTTATGTTAATGTAAAATAAAATACTTAATGCTGACAAAATCATTCGAAATGATGAATTGCAATACGCTTTAGTTTTACAATGTATAGTTTAGTGGAGAATTCTGTTGATTTTTTTTAAATACTTCCTGTGTGTTGAAGTACACACATAAGCTACTATTTCTATACTATTATAATAATTATACAGTCTCATGTAATAATATTTCACATATACATAATATTTCATAGTTCACATACATTCAAGCCTGCCATGCCAATCATACTCACGTGAGAAGAGCAGAGGACAGACGGGTTTATCGGCGATGTGTACCGGCGAGCAGCGAGCTCTGACTGGTGCTGTGTGCCTGGGTGTCTGGGTGCCAGCCAGTGTCTCTGTGGAAACTATCCAGCTGTGTAGGAGGAAAGACATGTTTGGTCAAGCAGGGAATAGCGTCTCTCTCTCTCTCTCTCTCTCTCTCTCTCTACACACACACGCACACTCTCACACATACATACATACAAACACACACAGGGCACAGTGGGCTGATACATTTGCAAATATTATTATGCAGGCAAGAGACACAAATAAACACACACACACACACACACACACACAAACATGCAGACACACATATGCAGAGACTGAGAGAGAGATACACATTCACACACACATATGCAGGGACTGAGAGAGGGACAAACACACACACACACACACACATGCAGGGACTGACACACACACACACATATGCAGGGACTGAGACACACACACACACACACACACACACACACATAGTAAGCAGGGACTGAGAGAGAGACACACACTCACACACACATATGCAGGACTGAGATAGAGACACACACACACACACACATGCAGGGACTGAGACACACACACACACACATGCAGGGACTGAGACACACACACACACACTACATATGCAGGGACTGAGGGGCACTGAGGGAGGGAGCTACAGTCTCTTGCTTGATGTGTCTATAATTGTTTTCTCATTCTTGTACACGTGTGGTATAAAATAAGTAACACAGATAGAGTTTCAAGCCCAACCAGTGTCACACAGTCATTTTATTTCACACTGCTTCTTATGTCTCCAACAAAAAGACATTATTATTATATTATTATATTATTATTAGTATTATTATTAGTATTATTGTTGTGGTTGCTGTTGTTGTTGTTTTAATTTTGTATTATCTAAAGGACTTATTTTATTATTTATTATTATTTATTTTATTTTATTTATTAAGCGTAATACAAAGCTAATGAGAAAACCTTTGGTTCCAATTTGATACCTTTATTTCCATAAAAAATACAGCTGACCGCTTCAATTCAAAAGGTCTATCTGATATTTTTTGCCTGATTATATGCCAAATGTGTGCACCGACAACATTGTAAGCATGTGCGTGTGTGTGTGTTTATAGCACCTCATACAGCCATGAATTGTCCCTTACGTCACTCTTTGAATGTATTAGCATTGGGAAATATGGGGACGGACTTCCTGCAGGTCTAGTTTTGAGATAAGGTTAGATAAAGAGCTGACATCGAGGAGCAGTTACCAGAAAAGGGATTATGCTGTCATGACTCACAACATTCCATTGGAATTCCCATAGACGCACACTTAGGGATGTATTACCTTGTACCTGCCATCAGTCACTGAGTGTCAAAACAGACATATCTGTTTGTGTCCTTTCTTCATTCTAAGCTCTTATCGTTCAGTTAAGAAGGCCTCTGTTGAAGTATGAAGTACTGCACTTAAATCAGTTACATTCCTGCACTTTTTCTTTTTCTATTTGGTTTTTCTATTTCTTATGTAAAGTACGATTTATTGTTACACCAGGTTTTCTATTGCTCGTAGCTTGACTGTTCTCTCCCTTGTACGTCGGTTTGGACAAAAGCGTCTGCTAAATGACTTAATGTAAATGTAAATGTCATGAAGTAGTGAGTGTGTTTTGTACACATAATGTACATTCAAGTTAGTTAGGCCATGAGAAAGGGGGCACTATGTCAACCATGATTTACAGCACACCCTGAAAAATGTATTGGTTTTCGCTTCATACAGGGGCGTACATGTATGCACTCATTAAAGGGAGAGCAATCAATTCCTCCTCCCTTTCGTGCTCCTGAAATATCATGCATTCATTCATTCCCAATCTGTAAATAAAGTCAGAAACAACAAACAACAAACAACAAACAACATCACTTGCCTCCTGACTGCTTTAAATTATTGAAGGCCCCTAGTCTCCAAGGTTACTGTTTACAGTGTTCTCTACGAACCTCTTTTAGGTTCTATGGTCTAAATATAGCAGGCAGTCTATTAGTGTGCTCCAGCCATAGGCCCTACAAACATAGTCAAGCTTCTCCCTCTTGTGGCGGTCTGTTTACTGCAGTTCAGATGTCCCGGCAACTCAGTTTCACAACAGTGTGTGATGGGAAGCTGGAAACAGACGTCTCAACACTGTGCTGTGTGTTTGAAACGCAGATGCTTTGAAACACACTGTTTCGGGGCGTCGTTAAGTACCGCATGTCAGGTGATGTTCCACTACTGGAGCCAACATGGTGCTTTTCACCATTGAGTAGCCCTACATACACTTTTGAATGAAGTCAGATGATGGGCCCAGAAGACTAGGATACCCCAACAGTGTCTTTGGTTTTAATTGAACAGAGTTAAGGACTTCTAATTATATTTTTTTATTTAGGCCACTAGGGAAGACTGCATTCGCTCTGG
>NC_045175.1:16097352-16122818 GCF_900700415.2 Clupea harengus | reverse complement strand
AAGTTAAACCACACACATGAAATTCACAAATGAAAGCATTATGTACTGACTCTAAAACACACCTCAAGGACATGGTACAGTGCCTCACTTGCCGACTTGAGTTTTCTTGGAGGGGCGGTTGGGGAAGGGAACATTTTTGGGAGCGCCTGCAACAAGGCAATGGCCTGTGCAGCTGCAAACAAAGTGATAAGAGTTAATCGGCAATATTTATGATGTCCCTGAAACTATGGATACATAAGAGCACTGAGTAAGCTGCAAGTCAATGTAATGGGTCACTTGTACAAATGACAAATGTAGTGGTTTTAGAACCCTCCAGTGACAGCCACCAGTTTGCTGAGATTCAAGGATAGTAGCATATCGGCTATGCCGCGATAATGACCACCTCACTGTACATTATCCCTTAAACAGCTTTAAGTTTTTATTACTATTTTTGTTAATTCATTTCTTACTGTCTTGTCCAATTGCTCCATCTGTAATTTAAAGAAAAGGGTTGTTACTCTGTAAGAAAGGAAAAAATCTTCAACTTCAAGTCGAGGCTTCACTCAGGGTGGGGATCCTTAACCTATAGAGTAGCTAGTTAGCTAAGAGCTAACTGCAGCTACTAGCTATTATATCACCAACATTCACACTAAATGAATCCTCTGAACTTGCCTACTTTTTACAGACAAGACTACTAGGGACACTTTCTGACATTGTACTACCTGGCACTAGTTTAAAACATATGAGAGACGTTAGCTCAGTCGACATTGCTTCAATTGAATTATTGTGCTAGGTTAGCTGTCTTAGCTGACGCCAAGTGTGCTAGCTTTGATTGCTAACAAGTTAATAACTTCAACCAGAGGTCTTGGTCTTTTACAAACATTTTTGTTTTCAATATTGCTGACGAATTACCAAAGTAGGCAGAGGTTAAATTATGTTAACTTACCTTTAGCTTTTGAAGTCGAAAGGCACAGCTCTTGTACTTGCTTCAGTTCACATCACTGGCATGCAGCTCAAGCGACGTTTGAGATGTGTTGGGTGCGTTCGAGTGAATTCGATCCTGCCACCTAGTTTGAGGAAAACTTGTGGTTTATGACAACATTTCTGACTGAGCATCTTGTGATCAGTGGTAATCCACAAGTATCACAAGTATATTTGACTGTGTTTTTTAAGTGATTTAGGTCACTTTTACTACGTGGTGCAATTAAGTGGTTGTTAAAACTCATATCTAGTTAAAATTAACTTGAATTATGACCTTTAATGCAATAAGAAAATAACAAGTGAATTTATCCTTGAAATGAGACGTTTTCAACTTGACACTATTGCTTAAAATAAGACTACCACACTTGAAGTGGATTATTTTAAGATAAAGTGCTCATATCTAGTGTTAAAGAACTCAAATTAAGTTCAAATGTGCGTATCAAGGCAGCACAAGTAATATTTGCTTGAAATAGGTAAAAATAACCTTATCAAGACAACACTAGGTAAGTCCAATTTTGCTAAAAACAAGACCAACTAGATTTTTTCATCTTAATATAAGAATAATAACCCTAGGTTAGAAAAACAGTTTTTGCAGTGTACTTAAGTATAATTTTTAGGTATCTTTACTTTACTCAAGTATTTATTTTTCTGGCAACGTTGTACTTCTACTCCTTACATTTTAACACAAGTATCTGTACTTTCTACTCCTTACATTTTTAAAACAGGCTCGTTACTCTTGGTTCCGGTTTTATTTAAAAAGTTTCAAATGTGCGCCATCCAATACAGATCAATGGCGCCATCCAGATATACTGATTTCGAGCGTAATTGGATGAAGCATAGAAACCCATAACACTCATTGCATAACACTCATTGGTTAGGCTGTCCATCTTCTTTACGCATAACGCAAAACAAGACAACAGAAGCGAACAAATGATACAACGTGCGGCAATGGCAGTGTCAAAAAGAGATGGCAACACTGGCGAGATGTCTGAAGGGTCTGAAGACGCAAGACAGTAGTGGCGATGGAGAACAGCAAAACCTTCCACATCCCTGGCCCTACCTCAAAGAATTGTTCGAAATCGTCGGGAGCAAAAAGGACCCATGAAGAATGCGGTGCAAACTTTTCGAACCCAAGAACCACGTACTTTTGCCATTCAAAACATGTAGAGGTAAGCTCTGTATTATTATTATTAGTGCTGTCAAACGATTAAAATATTTAATCTCGATTAATCGCATTTATGTCATAGTTAACTCAAAATTAATCGCGATTAATCGCAATTTTTTATCTATTCTAAATGTCCCTTCGTTTATTCATTTTTTCCATCTTTTTATTTTAACCCTCCTATTATGTTCAAATTTTACCCACATCTATTATGCTTGGGGTCAATTTGACCCCAGCAATTTAAACCTACAAAAAATTATTATAATTTTTTTTTTTTACCCAAGTTTATGTGTCAGGTACTTTAGGTTTGTTTGTTAACTACCTAAATAGCCCTTAAAAATAAAACAATATCCCCACCCACTCCCTTTATACATCCAGAATACATGTTACGCGACTATGGAGAAATATGCAGATCCCCATAAAATCTAACTGATTGACCTAAAATTGGAAAGAGATATCCTTCTGGTGTTTTTATGGCTTCATATTATTTCTAAGTACATATTGTTGTTATCTATAACATTTGGAATAAAAAACTATTTCTTTTATCAAGAAAAGTAACAATGTGATGAAAAAAGTTGATATTTCTTATATATTTTATACAATTAAAACAGCCTGGGGTCAAATTGACCCCAAACAACACCTATGCGTAAATTATGTGTACAGGACATTGAAAACATATCATCATGTTAATTTTGTGTTTACCCAGTTGTCCCCATTAAATTAGGAAAAGTCATTAAATATGAAGCAAAACAAATTATGTCAAACATTTATTTAGAGACGTTAAACATTGAACGGGGTCAAATTGACCCCAAACATAATAGGAGGGTGCCCTTATCAACATGGAAAAGTGGATTGGCTTGCTTTATGCAAATGTTTTATTTTATTGAAAACCAACATTGCCAAACAGGGCGGTACAAAATAAAATTATAAAGTGCACATTTCAGGTAAACAAGGACTCA
The DNA here is from genome assembly GCF_900700415.2 of Clupea harengus. Taxonomy (NCBI): domain Eukaryota; kingdom Metazoa; phylum Chordata; class Actinopteri; order Clupeiformes; family Clupeidae; genus Clupea; species Clupea harengus. The sequence continues at coordinate 16,119,737 of NC_045175.1, read as the reverse complement.
GCCTATAGTGCAGTTAAACCATGGCTCAATATTTTCTTTTTTTCAAGTTTGCTGGGAACATAGCAGTCAGGCCTCTTATTTCAGAAACAATGAACCGTAACAATTAGGTTACCAATAAAAGGTAAGCCTACTACTTCTTTGCTTTCAGCCAGCTGCCTGTTGACATTTTCAGACAACAGTGAAGCTCGCTTCTTTTGCACAACACAACTTTTAAAAGTAAACTTTCCATTCAGAAGCTTTTTATCATCCATTTCGCCGTATCACGCTCACCATTCACTCAAACCGTAACGTTAGCCTACTACACAGTTTGCGAGGCCAAAAAAAAAAATTGCGTTAATCTCGCAAAATAAAAAAATTAACGGCGTTAAAATGGGTTTGCGTTAACGCCGTTAATAACGCGTTAAACTGACAGCACTAATTATTATTATTATTATTATAATAATAATGGTCGATTTACAATGCTTGTGACAGCTTGGCTAACAGAGGAACATGCCAACATGCCTTGGTTTGCTTGCTAGCAGTGGCCTACTGAAGGATCCTAAGTTACAGGTTAACCTAGTTAGCTCTCTGTGATGTTTGACAAATAAGCTGTAGGCTAATTCACTACCACGATCTAAAATGTACTACACAGTAACAGTGTCGATTTTAGCCTGACATTTCTGGTGGGGCAATTTTGTATGAGGTCATGTCACCTCACAAAAATAGTCTACATTCCTCATTGTAGTCTGAATTAAAACTTTCAAAATACTCGAAGAAGTTACTGGCATTGGTCTGTCTGATATGATCTGACTATGTTTTTTTTTTTCTTGGTCACAGGGTACAGTTCTCGCAATATTCGAGTCGAGTTGCTAGGCAGATTTCGTGGGGCACATCTGATAGTGCCACAACTCCTAATGTTATCTTTGGCCTGTGTGGTTCACGCTCATTAAGGTTTCCATGGCAACAGTCTTAAGCTTGCGCCGTAGCCCACAGAGCAGAGTGGAGAGCAGCATTTCACAGAGCAAGCACACAGACAGAAACACACATGAATCAAATTACTCCAAAACAGGACTATAATGCTTGTGAGTCAAGCTTATTCTCACACACACATTCACAAACACATTCACGCTACTATGCACATTAAATAAAATAAGATATATTTTGCCACAAAGCACAGATTGAGCTTTCTGCAAAACAGCGCCATGGGGATCTGGTGGGGCAATGCCCCACGTGCCCCTAATGTAGAAACGCCACTGCACAGTAGTAAGCTAATATAAGGCTATTTAACATTCAGTTTATGTATCAGTGTTTCCCACCAGAAATGTGTTAGTTAGGCTTGTGATTGTCCTGGGAGATAACTGAAAAATGTATCACGCCAAAATAATTCATGTAGTCCTTAGTGTCACATTTGATTTGAGCTGTCCTGTTGGTTTGAATGCGACTAAAAATACCCATGTATGTACCTTCCCCTTTTCATTTTTAAAGCTGAACTATATCTATATTCTTTCACTTTGAATTGAAAAGCTATAAAACACTATATAGGGCTGAATGATTTGGGAAAATAATCTAATTGCGATTTTTTACCAAAATATTGCGATTGTGATTTAATATGCGATTTTTTTTTGTATCCTCTTTTTTTCCCAACAAAACGTAATGAATGATTTAAATATGACCAACACAATATTAGATACATTTAGTGTAAAATATTCTTTCCCAAATTTTACATTTTTATTTAACTGCTCATTACAGAAACAAGATCAAGAAATCGGTGGCTTTGCCACTGTGCATTTAAGTAATTTAAAAAAGTCATTTTAAGTATAAACATATATACAGTATATTTACTATGACATTAATGTTATGACATTTTGAGTTTTTTATTTGTTATTGTAACTCGTTTACTCCTGTCGAGCTTGCATTTCTGGCAGAATATGCGAAGACTATGAACCTAGTTGCAAAGGCCCTTGATGAGAGACGAATGTGCAAATGGGGTGGAGGTCTACTTGAATTCCAATAAAGTTTGAGAAAAACATGCTCTTCGAGTTTGTTGTCTTTGACAGCATTATTATATTTTTGTATGACATTTTTTACCATGTCTTGGGCTCCATGTAGCACTCATCAGCTATTAAATTAAGCTTCTATTTCTTACAGTCGTGTCAATTATATTAAGTCCAACTAGTTTAGCTTTAAATGTTTTTTTTAATTTTTTTTTAATTAAGGTTACTTTTAACTTTTATACTTTAGGTACATTTTAGAGCCTGTACTTTTTTACTTTTACTTGAGTAAAGAGGTTAAGTCGATACTTCAACTTTTACCAGAGTATTTTTAAACTCCAGTATCAATACTTCTACTTGAGTAATGAATGTGTTTACTTTTGACACCACTGCAATTCACAAAAACAGAGCCTTGTCTCCCTGCTGCCTTTTATGCCGTCACTAAAGACCCTCGACACGGATACCTTTTGACATAAGGGAATGGTAATTCAGTGATCGCTATTGGGTCATGATGTGGCATAGGGCCACAAGGACATTCCAGGGAAATTACGTAATGGCCATTGCCTTTGACCAAGATGTCTCAGGTGTGTTTACACCTAACTCATCAGTATGCATTTTGTAGGCACACTAGTTTTGGAGAGGAACAAGTCAAATCATAAGTATGTAGTACTTAGTAGTGAAACCACGCACACTTTCTGAATGCTAAACTCACTAATGTATAGCTAACATCTATGTTTACAAGGTTCAGAGTTCAAAAGTCTCGGCCCAAAATCTTCGACCTGCTTTCTGGCAGTGATTACGCAATGTCATATAGTGCCAGTCCACGCTCGCAGCTACAGTATAAGGGAGAAGCAAGCGAAGTCTCATCAGTATTCATCATGGAGAACGCACCAAAGAAACAGAAGAAGACGATGTCTAATGAAGCAAAGAAGAGAAAAAGAGAGGCCGACAGAGCAAAAGATCGGACTAGGGTCACAATCGGAACAGCTTTTACTCGTTGGAGAGAGCTGAAAGACACATTTGGATACAAGTTTGATTCACAGCTAGCCATCTTTCTGCTGGATTAGTAAGTAGTTTGTACTGTCTCTTGCTTGATGTTTGACTGTGTTATCAAAGTTGTTGACTCGCTAGTTTGTCATACTCGAGGAAAGCACATTTCAATAGGTTTTGCTAGGCTTTAGGGTGACCAGATTTGAGTTTGTAAAAAAGAGGACTTTGTCGCTGGGGGAGGGTGCGGGGTCCAGCATGCTATACACTAGCCTACCCTGCCTTCTCCCCTGCGACGAAGTGTCCTCTTTTTCACAAACTCAAATCTGGTCACCCTATTATAACACGCTTGGACATTGATGCTAGGTTTACGTCCTCTTTTTTGTCCGGGTAAAAGATGACTTGTCCGCCCGGGTAAAAGAGGACGTCTGGTCACCCTAGCTTAGCCGCTATCTAGACATCTCGTTAGCAATATCAGACATCTTGTTATAACACACTTGGACATTGATGCTAGTAATAATCGAGTAGCTAGTAATAACGTCGTATACACTTCTTTGTAATGTTATTGTGATCGCTATCTGGCTAACTTGCCACCCAAGCTCCACTAGTCTCAGGATATTCCAGATATTTCCAAGGAATTTAGCGATAGTTGACTTTGTCTGTTAGCATTCCCTTACAGCCAGTTGGTCTGTGGTTCATGTTTCGTTAGCTTAGTATGCTACTTGTGTGTTACCTGACTTGAATGCCGTGATTTGTGAAAACATATATAAAGATGTAGCAGCAAACATACTGAATTGGTTCTTTCTATCAAAAGCGGTAGGGAATGTCTACTCCCAGTAAGGGACATGCACAGCCACCACCGCCGCCTGTATCTAGTATTTCAGAAGAGTCCGACCGAGATGGGTATGTATCTTAGAACTGCGTTGTGAGTTGTGACTGACTTATTTATCTGTTGAATCAGGGACAAAGAATTTGCTATGCAAGGTGTTCAACCGTTGGGCAAAGAAACCGAAGCGGTTGGTGTGCTAGAATCTAGGTGAGTTCGTCTTACAACTGCGACCGTAATGCATTGTTTTGTTGATGAATATTTATTTAGATTCGTTTTATATTCACAGCATGCACTCCTTGAGCATTGCTGAAGAGGAGCAGCATGACTCTCTGGATGAGGAGGAGGCAAATTATATGAGGAATAGCATGTAAGTCTTGCACATGAAACCATCTTAGTTCGTGTTCTTTTGTGCTTCAAGTTTTGTGTTGTGGGTGTGTGTGTGTTTTGTAAATCATTTTTATTTACAGTATTGACATGGATGATTGCTGGGAGGATCCTAATCAGAAGGGCTTGGAAGAAGATCGGGACAGCTCTGATGAACACTATAGTCCTTTTCTTCATCTACGGTATGTTTCAGTTTCTAGTTGCATTTCAGGTTGAACTACTGCTATGTTGAAGGGTGCAATCACAAATATTTTGGTCTTTCAGGAGAAGACAACGTTTTAGGAGAACATGATGCAGTTGTTCCTTTTTGATCTTCAAATTGATTCTATGTACATATCTTGCTGCTTTGCAGTGCCCCAGCTATGACTGCCAAAATCAACCAACTCCTGGAGATAAGCATGGATAAAGCCGTGCTTGATGTGGCAACACCCAATCCTCCAGGTGAGGACATACACTGCAAAAAATGCCACTCTAGATTTAAGACAAATTATTTCATATTTAAGCATAATTTTGCTTAAAACAAGCAAATTTGGCTGCCAGTGCGTTAAGCAAATTTGACTTGTTAAGATTTCTTAAAATAAGACAGCCTTCACAATTACTCCAAAAGCACAGAATGTCCTGAAATAAGACTAATTCCACTCATTTCAAGCCATGTAGTTACTTAAAATAAGCCTGATGTCACTCAAATCTAGTGAACTTCTGAGGCATTAGTACTTGAAATAAGACAATTCAAGCACAGAATGTCCTGAAATAAGACTAATTCCACTCATTTCAAACCATGTAGTTACCTCAAAATAAGCCTGATGTCACTCAAATCTAGTGAACTTCTGAGGCATTAGTACTTGAAATAAGACAATTCAAGCACAGAATGTCCTGAAATAAGACTAATTTCACTCATTTCAAACCATGTAGTTACCTCAAAATAAGCCTGATGTCACTCAAATCTAGTGAACTTCTGAGGCATTAGTACTTGAAATAAGACAATTCAAGCACAGAATGTCCTGAAATAAGACTAATTCCACTCATTTCAAACCATGTAGTTACCTCAAAATAAGCCTGATGTCACTCAAATCTAGTGAACTTCTGAGGCATTAGTACTTGAAATAAGAGACAATTCAGGCTTTTACATAAGACCACAATAAAAAAAGTGAAATTTAGACTGACAACACTGATTTCAAGTCATCTAGTTACTTCCAAAGAAGTCTGTCATCACTCAAACCTGGAGTACTTCTTAAGCATTAAGTTACTTAAAATCAGACCACAAGCTCTTAAAATCAGGAAACGTGACAACACATTATTTATCACTGTTTTATTAGCCTGTTAATGAAGAAAACCAATAACAGCCATTTGAGAGTAGTGAACAATAATAAGCATCAGAATGCTTAAATGTACTTAATTACATATTACACATAATGATTTAAGTAAACTGTCAGACATAAGGTACATTGACATCTACATAAACGATGACAATTCAGCAACACATCAAACAGTCAGAATTCATCAAACAGTCAACAAATCATTGACAAATGTAGCTGGAAATACATTGGACGTTGTGTTACTGTGTGCTGTCCTGACCTCCAGACATTTAGAGAAAGAGTGTGGGGGGGGGAGTGACATACAGAAGAGTGACATACAGTAGGAGGTTGACAAAGAGAGAGGGAGAGACAGACTAGGTTTGGATGAATGCTTGACAGTCAGCAAGCACCTTTTTATATGTTGTCGTCTTGTCACTCTCGTGAATAAAATCTTTGAGTACCTCTGTTTGTATTATGGACAATAGCCTAGCAATACACTTGGAATAGGTCAACTGGAACACATAGTAGCATCCCATCAGTATCATGAGAGATTCCAGAAGCATGTCCCTTGGCAAGGTCATCAGTTATGCAAAAAGACATTGGGGTCCTCAGATGGCTGAAAGCAACAAATTGGGGGAGAGGGGCAGAATGAAGTTAAACCACACACATGAAATTCACAAATGAAAGCATTATGTACTGACACTAAAGCTCACCTCAAGAACATGGTACAGTGCCTCACTTGCCGACTTTTCTTGGAGGGGCGGTTGGGTAAGGAAACATTTTTGGGAGCGCCTCCAACAAGGCAATGGCCTGTGCAGCTGCAAACGAAGTGGTATAAGTTAATGTGCAATATTTATGATGACCCTGAAACTATGGATACATAAGAGCACTGAGTAAGCTGCAAGTCAATGTAATGGGTCACTTGTACAAATGACAAATGTAGTGGTGTTAGAACCCTCCAGTGACAACCACCAGTTTGCTGAGATTCAAGGAAAAGTGTAGTAGCATATCGGCTATGCCGCGATAATGACCACCTCACTGTACATTAACCCCTTACACAGCTTTGAGTTTTTTTTTGTTTTTTTTTTAGATTTATTTTTGGGCTTTTATCAATAGTCTTAGTGAAGAGTGGGACAGGAAATGAGTGGGAGAAGAGGCGGGGAGTGGACAGGAGAAATGACATTAGGCCGGAATCGAACCTGTGTCCTCCATGGGCATCAAGCCCGAATGTGGTCGGGGCTACTGGTTGCGCCACAGTGCCCCCCTAAGTTTTTATTACTATTTTTGTTATTACATTTCTTACTGCCACTCCATGCCAGCCAGCTAACTAACTATTCACTTCTAGGGAAACCATGCATAGCCAGTCTAGCCACAATCTTTGGCTTTATCTAACCATCTTCTATCATATGTACTATCATAGACTTACCTTCCAGAAGTGACTGTGTTGTCTTGTCCAATTGCTCCATCTGTAATTTAAAGAAAAGGGTTGTTACTCTTTCAGAAAGAAAAAAATCTTCAACTTCAAGTCGAAGCTTCACTCAGGGTGGTGGATCCTTAACCTATAGAGTAGCTAGTTAGCTAAGAGCTAACTGCAGCTACTAGCTATTATATCACCAACATTCACACTAAATGAATCCTCTGAACTTGCTTACTTTTTACAGACAAGACTACTAGGGACACTTTCTGACATTGTATTACCTGGCACTAGTTTAAAACATATGAGAGACGTTAGCTCAGTCGACATGGCTTCAATTGAATTATTGTGCTAGGTTACCTGTCTTAGCTGACGCCAAGTGTGCTAGCTTTGTTTGCTAACAAGTTAATAACTTCAACCAGAAGTCTTGGTCTTTTACAAACATTTTTGTTTTCAATATTGCTGACGAATTACCAAAGTAGGCAGAGGTTAAATTATGTTAACTTACCTTTAGCTTTTAAAGTCGAAAGGCACAGCTCTTGTACTTGCTTCAGTTCACATCACTGGCATGCAGCTCAAGCGACATTTGAGATGTGTTGGGTGCGTGCGTTCGAGTGAATTCGATCCTGCCACCGAGTTTGAGGAAAACTTGTGGTTTATGACAACATTTCTGACTGAGCATCTTGTGATCAGTGGTAATCCACAAGTATCGCAAGTATATTTGACTGTGTTTTTTAAGTGATTTAGGTCACTTTTACTACGTGGTGCAATTAAGTGGTTGTTAAAACTCATATTTAGTTAAAAATAACTTGAATTATAACTTTAATGCAATAAGAAAATAACAAGTGAATTTATGCTTGAAATGAGACATTTTCAACTTGACACTATTGCTTAAAATAAGACTACCACACTTGAAATGGATTCTTTGCTCATATCTAGTGTTAAAGAACTCAAATTAAGTTCAAATGTGCTTATCAAGGCAGCGCAAGTAATATTTGCTTGAAATAGGTAAAAATAGCCTTATCAAGACAACACTAGGTAAGTCCAATTTTGCTAAAAACAAGACCAACTAGATTTTTTCATCTTATATAAGAATAATAACCCTAGGTTAGAAAAGCAGTTTTTGCAGTGTACAAGAAACTCCAGAACAACAAAAAGTTTCAGGTATGCCCCTATAGTTATGCAAATGCTAGTATTTGTCATACATTTGCACATACACACAAGCACTTATGATCATATTTCTGAACTTTTTTGTCTGTCTTGTAGAACCATTACAAATACAATCATTGTATAACTCTGGGTGATTTTCCATGTTTGTTTTGTGTGCAAAATCAGCTGCTTAGGCCTGACTGCTAAGCACATTAGAATTGAAATTGAAATGAAGCCTCATCTGATACTTTTCCTGGAGTAGCATCTAGTGGTGAGAAGTGTGTCACTGACTGGGCCTTTCGGGTTATGTATGTGTTTTTCAGGTGTCAGGCTTTTCTCGGGGATTGAACCCGAGATGCTGGATGTGGGGAACCAGCGCTTAGCCCAGTGTGCTAATGAGAGGACCCAATGGCAGGATGATGTTCTCAATGGTTCTTTTATTGAGAAACAAACACACAGATGATAATCCAAAAGCACAGAGGATATGAACAGGGCAAACAGCCATAAACTAAAGCAGCTACTAAAAGTGTAGCTATGAGCGGAACTACGCCCTAGCAGCGAGAGGCGATGCTTGAGAGCAACGCAACAAAAAGCAGTACGAGAACTGCACAGTGAACAAACCTTAAACTCGCGCTAGGCATAGCCAGGAAAACACTAACGACCTGATGATCGCCACAGAGATTAGCCAGGTATTTATACCCTGGCTAATAGAGAGAAGTGACAATCACAAAAAACGCAAGACAGGTGAGAGCACACAATGGGGAACAGGTGAGAACACAAATCACAATGGGGAACAGGTGAGGGCACACAAAGACAACAAATAAGTCCATGATGTCCTTTGGCCACCAGAGGCCGCCAATGTGCCAAATGGTTGCCCCGAAGTCGTGACATCAGGACAACTTCAGATTTGGAGAATTTCCAAAACCACATACTCATGTATGCAGGAAGCGGTTTGCCTACAGCCACCCTGTTTACAAAACCCAGACATCGCTTGCAGCAATCAATTACAACTATCACAACCACCGCATTCCTGCACGTGGCAAGGATGGACACCGAATGTAAGCTTTACTATAACAGTAGTGTACTACCAAAAATAATTCATTAGTTCTTACCTAAACAGTTGTGGAATTGTGCAATTACTTTACTTTACTAGGTACAGACAGTACTTCAACAAGAAGTCCAAGCGCTGGAGTGTATATGAGTTGAAGGAGAGCAAAGGCTACCATTACATTCCAGACCTGCAGAAGGCCATCCTTGCTGAGAGGCTGGGAAGTGGAATGGGCCTTCCCAGAATACAGGGTCTAAGGCCTGATGAACCCAGACGCTTGGGTTTGCTTGCCGCAACGCAGCCTCCATCCACATTTGAACTTGTCGCGGCTCAGGTTTCACGGGGAGAGGGTGGTGCCCAAAGTGAATTCTAAACTATTCCATTCTTTCATAGCTGTGTATGTAAATAATTTGCAAATAATTCAAGAGTCGTAAAAAGAAATATTTTTTTATTTATATGTAAATAAAAAACAATGAACATCGAACATCAAACTGTACATGTTTTTTGACATTGAACATAAATAACAAAACTATTTACATATTTACACCAAACGGCGCACCCTGAAGCCAACATATTGACCCAAGGGGTCAGGAAATGCAGTTCTTATCTTCCAAACGCAGCAGCTTGGAATAATAACCCTATTGCCTTCACCCAAGCGGCCATGCTGCCACAGTACAAATTGGCGGTATGCCGCATGTCTGTACTGTCGCTGCTCCACCCCTGGTTCCTGTTCGTCATCAACAGCAAACACATCGTTCCATGCAGCCCATGCCAGCCGTAAAACGCCCGGGTCAAGAACATAAAACTGCATATGTGCCATGCTGCTGACGCAGTTTTCAGGGGCCTGGCGGCAGCAGAGCCTTTCTTGGTCTGTTGTCATCTCCCTGCGATTACTGCAGGTGCACCAATGTAAAGGTCCCTACCTGTCTCTACCTCAGAAGAGGCAGATGTTGACAATGACGTCGATTCCTGCAATAAAACCATAGAAAAAAACTTGTTGACATCCAAACCTCATACACCATTAGCCATGCATGAATTATCCTTTCGAATTTAGCTAATACAGTGTTATAATAAACTGTTTCTACTGTCTTTGACGTTAGCTATTGTGATCTGTCCTATGTCGATAAAACAACGAAAATTGATGTATTGTGATGTACATCCCTGCCTATGTAATTAATGAAAGAATAGGCTGTAGCCTTATCAGTGTCATCCCTGTCTCACGGAGATATGTAGTTTTAGTTGGGGTGACCAGATTTGAGTTTGTGAAAAAGAGGACACTTCGTTGCGGGAGAGGGGTAGTGTATAGCCCTCCCCCGCGACGAAATTTACCAAAGGCTCAGAATGATCGTATTTAGAGGATAATTATCGTACATCTGCCAGCACTGACAAGGCTATCGACCATTGACAGTTCTCTCTACAGTCAGAGCTCGCGCAAGAAGGTGGAACGTAAGGGAATTACCCTTTCCAAACCTTGTAAGGGCGTAATAACTAGTTTGTGAAAGACCAAGATAAACACAAATATCCGACAAGGCAAAATCCTGGACGTTTTTGGAATCCCTGCTGGACGAGAGAGGACGTCTGGTCACCCTATTTTAGTAGATGCCAAAAGTCATCGACCGTCTCAGACTAGCATGCAAATCAGTGTCTCACACGCCAAGGATTTCACACGTTAGTCTTAGTCAATCACACGCAAGGTAAGCCTTAGAAGTTTACAACCTTGGAAACCTAACTTCGCTAGCTTGTAATGAATTATATGTTCCAATGTAAATTATGAATATGTAGCGTTTTGGTGTTGTCAACTATATTGTATTCGATCACACAATGTATAGGCTGAAAACGCGATCGTTATTTCATCTAAACTAAATGTTGTCATTCTTTTAGTTATGTTAGCATTCATCTCCGATATCACAATGAATAAAACTATGCAGTCATATTTATGTAAAATCTTTGAATATTCTTACCTTGTCGGTTGACATAATTTCTTGGTTTCTGACTTCGTCTGGTCATCAATACAAGTGTATGCGAGGCTGCATCTATCGTAACTGGGTATTTACGACACTGAAGTAAACGTTAAATACCTCCAAACCTTAAGGGGGAGCTCCAAGGGAAAAACTCCTTACTGGGGCTTTAAGGTGTGCTATGGTACGAGGTCTTCGTGGACGCATTTTGCGTTTCAAAATGTGCCACATATTCTCTATTGGGGACAAGTCAGGACTGCAGCCAGGCCAGTCCAGCACCCGCACACCCTTCTTCCTCAGCCATGCCTTTGAAATGTGTGCAGAATGTGGTTTTGCATTGTCTTGTTCTTGTTGAAATATGCATGGGCTTCCCTGGAAAGTATGTCGTCTTGAAGGCAGCATATGTTGCTCCAAAATGGCTATGTACTTTTCGGCAATAATGGTGGCATCACAGAAGTGTAAGTTACCTTTGCCAAGACTGAACCTCTTACCATGACAGCTTTTGGACTTGTTGCTTGTAACAGTCTGGATGGTCCTTTTCTTCTTTGGTCCGGAGCACACGGCGTCCATTTCTTCCAAAAAAGACCTGAAATACTGATTCGTCTGACCACAATAACTGTTTCCACTGTGTGATGGTCCATCCCCGAGAGAAGTTGACGGAACTTCTGGACACAGTTAACATAAGGATTTCTTTTGGCAAAGTAAATATATATTTTTTTTTGTTAAGATGTATTTTTGGGCTTTTTATATCTTTATTTGGACAGGACAGTGAAGTGTATGACAGGAAACGAGGTGGAGAAAGGACTGGGAAATGACATCAGGCCAGACCTGTGTCCCGGTGGGCAATGAAGCCCATAGATGGCGGGACTTATCGGCTTGCGCCACCGTGTCCCCTGCACAATAATGTTTTAACTGGCATTTGTGGATGTAACTACGTATTGTAGTGCTTGACAAAGGTTTGCCAAAAGTAATCCTGAGCCCATGTGGTCATATCACTTATAGATGAATGACGGTTCTTGATGCAGTGCCGTCTGAGGAATCTGAGATCCCGGTAATTCAGCTTAGGCTTGCACCCTTGCCCTTTACGCACTGAAATTCCTCCAGATTCCTTGAATCTTTTAATAATGTTGTGCAGCGTGAAGGGTAAAATATCAAAATCCCTTCTTATATTTCTTTGAGAAACATTGGGCCTCATTCTCGAACATTTTCTGAAGTTTCTTCTGAAATGTTTCATACGGATTTCGGAAAAACATACCCGCCGGATTCATGAACGCCTGAAAATGTGTTCTTACGCAGCAGAAGTGTTCTGAGCTGTGCTCCACCGGAAAAGGTTTCTTAAATTGAGAGCGTGTTCTCGTGCACCTGGATTTGCATACATACTGTAAATGCCCCGCCAGCCCCGCCAACCGCAGTGACGTGTGCAGTCGGTATCGACCGTATCCACTCAAAGGCAACTCGAAAGCGAGTCCTGTCAAAGCAAGCATTGGTCTAGTAAATGCAGATCTAACTTCACCGGTTCAGAGGTGGAGGTACTGTTGCAGGATGAAGATGTGTCCATTCTATTCCACTATGGCTATATCAACGCGATTGAGTTTAGTGCTTATTTATTTATTCAATTACATTTCCAGTGTTCGTGTAGTCCTTTTATTTATTTTATGACATCACGGTGCCTCGTAGAATCATGACTATACATGTGAAACGTAATTGTTTATGATACAAATATTCTCGTAATTATTATTATAATTAATTTAATCCGAGGATGTGTGTAGAGTTGATGTGAACGCAATCACCAACGATTTCTCACAAATTCATTAACACTTCTAACACAGAGAGTTTTCTTAAATGCGAGTGTGCCATCTTGTGGTTTTTTGAGGAATCGCATTTGAGAAAACTCTGGCCGAGTTACGACCGCTATTTCGAGTTCGGAAAGTCTTCTGAAGTTCAGAACAAATCCCAGATGAGAAAACTTTCATGAATGCCAAATGTTTTCCTAAATCCAATTCAGAAGAAATTCCTTCTTAAATTCTTCTTAACTGCGTTCGAGAATGAGGCCCAATGACCTGTTGACATCACTTGTTTCAAATCACATCATTATTTAATTATTCTACCTCATTACTACCCCTAAATTGCCCCCGTTCCAGCTTCTTTTGGAATGTGTTGCAGGCCTGAATAGCAGGAATGGATGTATATTTACAAATCAAATGTTGACAAGTCAAGGTAAATTTATAAATCACTGCTTTCTTTTTTTATTTGCATTTTCCATACCGTCCCAGCTTTTTCTGATTTGGGGTTATACATAATATGTATACCAACATCATATGTTACATACATGATACATACAAAAACAGCATGATGGGTGTGCTCTTAGGGTTACAGTTACAAGGGTAAGTAGAGTAGCAACAGAAGAACATGTCGATGGTGGCAATTATATATATTGCAAATAAATGCTAGCATCTAGTATGGGGTAGAATAAGTACACGGCAGTGCAGTGGTGATGGGTGAATGTGGGCCGAGGGCTTCTACAATTAGATTGGGTGGAGACACTACAACAGCGTCCCACAGTGAAGATAGTCTAGACTGGGAGAGGATGAGACAGAATGAGTGGGTAGAGTTTGGCTGTCAATATGCGTAGATGAGGAGCAGTGTTTCCAAATTCATCAGCATTTGGATCATGCTATAAGAGAGAGGAAATTTGTGTTAGTAAACATCAATTTGATAAACAGATAAGGAGACATATTTAGGTAGGTAATAACTAGGATGTAATGTGATCTGATGATATAAGCCTTTCATTTTCACTCACAGTCATACTAACCTGTGTAACCTGTAAACTGTACATAACAATGTAAAACTTAATGTAACAATAATGAAGCAATGCAATGTTATCTGACAACATCACAATTCTTTCATGTAAACTGCTCTTCTTTATTGAAAGAGATGGTCGGACACACATGTTAGCATTGAAGAACAGTGGCGGCTCCTGAAAAAATTCGACCCATTCAGTATGTACATTAAGTTAGCTGATTAACTCATACAGCAATACCTTTTCGTCCACATATTGGCAGCACACAACAGTAATATTTCCCCTCTTGCTACATAGCTAGAGTAGCAAGTTACAGGTGGAAAGTTATGGAAGAAAGTTGCATCCAGGAGCCTTCATAAGCAAACATGATGTGGCTCCACATTAAATGATCCCACTTTTTCATTATCCACATGTCTCAAATGTTGTATGATGTAACATAGCTTAACAGGACACATGATATGTCCAGTAACAACATAAAGAAGGGGGCAACATATAAGTCAAAACCAACAATATGTATTGACTGATCTTGAAAGCATTGGCTTACAAAAGCAATATAAGTCATCACATAAAAAATTATTCAGTATTAGTGCAAAAAGCGAACTGTGAAACACACTGTGAAACCTATGAAAAGTGACAGAGATATGTATATAGAAATACAGACCGCGTTAGCGACTTCACGACCGCAATCATTTACATTTAGTAATTTAGCAGACGCCTGTATCCAAAGCGATTTACAAGGAAATTGCATTTATACATCAGGATTTTTTATTTTTATTTTTAATTTTTTTGGAGTTGGAGTTGAAGTTGGTTTTGTATCTAGATGAGTGGATACTGTTTTTGTACCTGGGCCTAGTTGGGGCCTGGCTTGGACCTTGAGAGGGTGCCAGTATTTGGGCCTAATTGGCCAAGCAGGTGCCCAGGGTGCCACACACTTGAGTTCCGGGGGGGTACGGCCTGAATGTTTTTGTTTGTTTATTTTGTGGGCACTGTGTTGGGGTTTATAGCCCCTTGTAAATAAATATATATATTTTTATTACAAGGAACATCTCCTGCAATGTTCTTCCCAACTTCACCACAGTCCAGTCACCACATCCCCAAACAACGTGGGGTGACCGTCTGGTCCTTCACAGGCAGTAAGTCATTAGACTAGACAATCTCCAGTTATTGGCATTATGAAGTTAGCAGGCTGTAATATATTGTCATTATACAGTTTATCTAGCAGGCTGTAATAGTTTGTCATTATACAGTTAATCTAGCAGGCTGTAATAGATTGTTGTTATACAGTTAATCTAGCAGGCTGTAATAGATTGTTGTTATACAGTTAATCTAGCAGGCTGTAATGGATTGTCATTATGAAGTGAATCTAGCAGGCTGTTATAGATTGTTGTTATAAAGTCAATGTAGCAGGCTGTTATAGATTGTTGTTATAAAGTTAATCTAGCAGGATTTAATAGTTTGTCGTTATAAAGTTATAAAAGTGAATCTAGCAGGCTGTAATATCTTGTCGTTATAAAGTTAATCTAGCAGCTGTAATAGATTGTCGTTATAAAGTAAATCTAGCAGCTGTAATAGATTGTCGTTATGAAGTTAATCTAGCAGGCTGTAATATATTGTCATTATGAAGTTAATCTAGCAGGCGGTTATAGATTGTTGTTATGAAGTTAATCTAGCAGGCTGTAACAGATTGTCATTATAAAGGTAACCTAGCAGGCTTTAATAGATTGTCGTTATAAAGTTAATCTAGCAGTCTGTAATGGATTGTCATTATAAAGTAAATCTAGCAGGCTGTAATATATTGTCGTTATAAAGTTAATCTAGAAGGCTGTAATAGATTGTGAAGGTGTTGAAGCTCAAAAACATGCCCCAAAAAAGGTAAAGGGGAGAAAGGGGGGCTGTGCAGTGGGGCGTTTGGAGGGACAAAAGGAGGGTGCAGGTTTTGATCAGAATGAACACCAGACAGCAGTGAGAGGTAAATGAGGGTAAATGAGGATAAATTGGTAATGACATGACATGAGCCAATATTGAAAGAGAGAGGCATTACATCCTGGGTATTTAAAGACTATGTATTGGATGCTGTTAAGTATTCCTGTTACATTCCTGTGTTTTAACAGAGTCGTCACCTATAGGCAATGAGTTTTCTACACATGGTTGCCCAGGGGAGTATGAGAGTGCACTCTGAGTATGTGTGTGGCCTAATCAAGGCAACATGTGCGACATACATTTGTATTATTACTCCAGTAAATTGAGCTGTTCAGTTAATGGAGCAACCCTTGTGAATAAGTATGCATAAGAAAAAAGCTGATGACAGAGTTGAGTTTTGTTTTTGACATTCGCCAATATTGAGCTCTAAGCTAATTTTAACCCATATCCATATGGGGCGTCAGCAGACACTGCACCCGCAATATATGCTATAGGCATCCCAGGACCACGACCAGCTACCAAGCCAAACATGCTTATTATCAGTGCTGTAAATCAGGCATCCTGATGGTCGAACTAGGGAACCACAACAATTTCAGGCCATTGGAACTGTAATCTAAATATGAACTACATTAACTCCTGCCATTATAGCATGCTGCTGTGTAAGAGTGACTTGCCTGATTGCAGCTCCTTCTCCAGCTACTTTTTCAGTTTCTTCTTCATGTCCAAGGCCAACTTGTTTTGGTTCATCGACTCCAAGATTTCAACAATGACACTACTGCAGCCATTTTCATAGTAGGCCTGCTCCATCAAATCCACTGTTTCGTCTACTCCAGCCTTCTCCAACTTCTGCTTGGTGATTTTGCCAAGTTGTTCAAGTCTGCGCTTGAACCTGTCGAAGCTACTCGAGTCAAGACTCTCCAGTGTGTTTATGAAGATTTTTGTGATTGTGCTCATTGTGGAGGTTCGATCAGCAGCCCGACTAGACAAAAGCAAACAAACACAGAGTAAGACTTATTTGATCAGCATTTGTGTGTTGCATGCATCAGTTGCAATAGAAAACTGATTATAAATAAGCAGGCATAAATGAACACATATGAGATTGATTATAAATAAGCAGGCATAAATGAACACATATGAGATTGATTATAAATAATCAGGCATAAATGAACACATATGAGATTGATTATAAATAAGCAGGCATAAATGAACACATATGAGATTGATTATAAATAATCAGGCATAAATGAACACATATGAGATTGATTATAAATAATCAGGCATAAATAAACACATATTGGATGTCGCTTCAGCGGTCACTGGTTTGATGGAAGCAAATAAACTAAAAAACAAACCAAACAATAGTGTGAGCTGTATTAATAAGATGATATTGCTAAGATCAAAGCATAGTATGCCAGAAGCATCAGTTGCAATAGAAAATCAATTATCAATAAACTCATGAATAAAGTCGTCCAGTTAGTTTAAGTGTCTACACAACAGAAGTAAAAGTTCACATCTTGCAAAATGACATGCACATGTTTTTAAATATCATCAAATTTGTGCTTAAAATACTAGTGTAGCAACTAAATGCACACTAATATAGAATAAAGTTTACTTATTCACAAGCAACTGACTACGTTATCATTGGGCATGCACCCTTTCAGTTGGTGTTCTGCATGTAAAACCTAAAAACTTTTCTGACCACAATGTACTTGCTATTTTGCAAACTTTCTTAGCGTGCATGTTGTCTGTTATAAATTATTTGAGACAATCAGCTTCGGTGTCCACTTAGACAAAAGCTCTTTCAGGTAAATTAGTTTGTCACACGTGTCTTCACTCCCAACGTTTATAATATCTGAATAATGTAGTCTTTTTCATCTGGTAAACATGGAGACATTCAGTGTTAGAAGCAAGAGCGGTCACACTTAGACCAGCTGATGTTAGACCAGAAACCGCAAGTGAAACTTATTCTGATTGGCCATGGCAGCCACTGTCACACACACAAAATTATAGGAGGAGTAGGTGCCTTTAAAACAGCTTGTTCAGCACACACACACCGAGACGCTCCATGGACCACCTCCAATGCTGCACGGAAAGAAAGTGATAAACTTCAAATCTACACATCCAGCTTCCATACTTTTGTTCATAAGTTACAGACTTTAAGGCGTCGATGACATAAGTCAATCAACTTTGCAAAACACGTCAACCAATTAGCCAAGCCAAGGTAGTTTCAAGCTAAACTGTCAGCGTTACGTATAGCCAAGTAACTTCTTTCAATTTTGAAAGTTTGGTCCTTGCACCTATCAGTAATGGGACATTTCAGTATTGCACACTTTGGCTTCTACGATGCTTATTTACAAGGCTTCCTCAAATTCTCTGTGTTCATTATATGGTCGACTGTGCAGTTAAATATAGCCTAAAGGGGTTTACTTCCTGTTTCGACTGAGTTCTGAGTGAATAAATAAAGTTATACCTCGTATATGTAAATGCATATTCACTTAAAACGTACTAAACATTCACTGTTTTTACATCATGTTGGTCTCATGTACAACTTGGTCTATTCCAGTACCATCGCCTATGCAGATTCATTTCAAGTGTTCTATTCCCACGAAGCAGAGACCTAAAAAATTAACAGTAACCAAATAGATGGGAAAAACGAAACTCAGAATTGGAGAAATTATCTCATGCAATAGCATTAACTAATTATCTTGAACATTGTTAAACGACTCTCCATAGACAGACATTAGACCAATGTTTTGTTCAGCCGGTCCTAGACTGTAATTTATTTACCGTATGTATCTTTATACACCAGGTAGACATAGTAGCGATGATATAATATACTTAGCTTGCATCATTTCACATAGGCCTATAGACCGAACATTAGTCATAATTATAAACTGCCTAATCTTAAAATATTTACACTCTCTTATAATTTAAGTTCATTGTCAGTCTTTCTTTGTCCAATGTAGTCAAGTTTTTCAGCACAAATCATATTTTGTCTTATTTTTCCTAGTTCCTCAAAGCTCATGAGTCGAGCTTTTGAGACGCAGATATTTCGAATAACTGTTTAGAAAGAAGGGTCATGCAATTCCACACGACATGTGATTGTCCATGACTGAAACTTCAGAATGTTTGGCAAGTTTGGCAAGTATGCAACTGCGCTTTTGTTATCACGAGTGCCTCCTTGTGATGGCTATAACTGACCTGATATGTAATCTGTGTTGTCAGCGAATTGTCTTTGAAAGTAAGAAGACAATAAGATTGCAATGTCTAACAGGGAAATAGCCCTCAAGTTAATCTAGCAGCTGTAATAGATTGTCGTTATGAAGTTAATTTAGCAGGCTGTAATAGATTGTTGTTATAAAGTTAATCTAGCAGGCTGAAATAGATTGTCGTTATAAAGTTAATCTAGCAGGCTGTAATAGATTGTCGTTATAAAGTTAATCTAGCAGGCTGTAATAGATTGTCATTGTGAAGTTAATCTAGCTGGCTGAAAAAGATTGTCATTGTGAAGTTAATCTAGCACTGTTATAGATTGTCGATATAAAGTTAATCTAGCTGGCTGAAATAGATTGTGAAGGTGAAGCCCAAAAAGAAAATGCATGCAGGGATGAAAGGAGGTCTCTGCGGAGGCATGTTTGGAGGGGGTGTGCGCTCGGTAGGGTTTGGTTAACCGCCCTTGGGGTGTTGGCATCAGGGTGGTAAGCGGTGCAGTTGCCAGAGCAGCAAATGGAGGAGTGTTAGGAGTCTTCGCGGGATCAGTTGGCGGGGCAACAGAGGGGCTGTCAGATCCACTGTCAGGGTGCATGGCATGAGCCACAGTAGGAGCACTTGGCGGAGGTGGAACAGGAGTCACCATTGGTATGGCAGGAGAACTTTTAGTAGATTGAGACATCTTTTGGCGTCTCATGCCAAAGGGTGACTAGTTAGAGGTCGTAGTTGTGGAGCTAAATTTCACATCATGGTGTGTGTGCATGGGTGTGTGTATGGGTATGTATGTGTGAGTGTGTCTGTCTGCGCGTGCCTGTATCCTCACAGGAATCCACCAGAGAAAAAGATGTGTGAAATCTGGTAGCCAGATGGCATGTATTCACTTGTAGCTGATTAACAATTTAATATTTTTGGTATGTAGTGTATCTGTGTTTACCTCATTTGTTATAGTATGACCTGTTATGGCAGATTACCTCTAATGATTTTCATCTGAAAGTAGATAACTTAGTTTCATACAGTACAGCTGCACACCGAGTGAACTACACATTTGTTAATGCAGTCATGAATTGTACATGATTCTTTGTTTTTAGTTTTTTCCCCCTTTTGGCAATGCCCCTGTTGACATTAAATTAAATATTAACGAATATGTAACCTATTGCTGCTTGGTTTGTTACAGTAGTATATCAGTTTCACAAATTATATGAAATCAGATGCCAATAGTGCCTTGTGACTGGTGTTGTCGTGGTGATATGTC
This sequence comes from Clupea harengus, assembly GCF_900700415.2. Taxonomy (NCBI): domain Eukaryota; kingdom Metazoa; phylum Chordata; class Actinopteri; order Clupeiformes; family Clupeidae; genus Clupea; species Clupea harengus. The sequence continues at coordinate 16,099,521 of NC_045175.1, read as the reverse complement.
ATGCTGTAATGAATAAAAAAAGAGGGTAACTGAACTGCACCACTAGTGTCAGTTTGACGTGTTTAAAAAAAAAACTAAAAACAAGTGTTGTTTATTTGTTTTCTTTTTTTGTAAATGAGCCAGAAGTGAACCTCAAAGAGAAGTTCATGACCCCACTTGTCAGGGCCTCCTGCTCACATGGAATCAATCTCTCCAGTGATCTACAGGTGCCACCTAGTGGTAAACTGCACCACTACACCCATCAGTCATTTCCCTGTATCAGTGCACACTGCTTCCTTTTCATTCACCCTCATGCTGTGTCTCAGTCAAAAATGACCGTTTTGAAACTTCATTCTTTAATGAAAATCTTTTCTTGTATAAACTCACGAGGATTAATGACATACTTCATCCTGAATGGATGAAAATAATTATAGTAAATTGTATAACTTTTTTAACACGTTACATTTTTTGTGTATCCAGAATGACCAGGACTTTAAAATGAATGTCCAAGACTGTAACAGTCATCCGCGGCTCGTCCGCATGGGCAGGTGGTGCAGTGCCCCACCAAAATGTAATCAACTTAAAAATATAGAATAAACGTTTGATCAATTGTTGTTTGTTCGATTACATCCTTAAAGGTAGTGAAGCATTTTTCTCTTTAGTGTTATGTTTATCAGTATACAATGATTGGGTATGGCTCACCCTGCTCATAGCTTGCCTCTTCTGCTACATTTAGGATAGTAGGTTTCATGTGGGGTAGAAGACGCTTCTGCCCAAAAGGAACTCCACAGCGCCCCCCACAATTTTCCAAAGTAAATCTGTGGTCAGATATGGAACTACAGCAAGCCATGATAGACAGCCATTGTCACACACACACACACACAAACACACACTGCGGAACTGGATCTTTTTCAAGATCAAAAATGAGCTCTGCAGCAGTTCCATAGTAATGTACGTACATGAATAGAACATTTCATTTTCATTGTCAGACACATCTGCGAAACATATTGTTCCTTCTCAGCTCGTAGCCTACTGCAGGCCAACGTTTGTCATTTCACTCTGGGCTGGGGATTGTGGGTTGGTGTGCTGATGGACCCAACCAATTTGAAATGGTTTCCTTGGTCCATGCACACACACACACACACACACACATACACACACACACACACACACACACACACAGACGCACACACACACACACACACACTCACACACACACACACAGACACACACACACACACACCTCGCACGTAGGGGGCTCCATTTTTAGGTAAACTAGTCCTTTTGTATTTAAATGTGATGATGAATATGTATTTACAAACGGGTTGAGTTGTTTGCCCACATTTCGTGTCATTTTAAATTCAGGGTGACCAAAAGATTGCCTGACTTCTGCTTGAACCTTTACATCCCTGATGAGCCGCGGGGTGTGAGTTACGAGTTGTCTGTAACCATGGATACCACTCTAGAGTCTCTCATGTTGCCTGAGGCAAGTAACACAAATGTAATTGTTCAGACTGACGCATTGTCATTTCCTCATCCAGTGCCCACATTGTTTAAATAGCAAATACAGGTGTGCCCATCTGAGTGCCCACGGGCTTGTAGGTCTTACAATGAGGTTTGTTCAGACACGTTGGCACATTGCAATCTTAAGGCAGCGGGAAGCAATTACGCGATTGACCAACAAAAAATGAATTCCCCATTATTTCACTGTTATTTTAAAGGAGTATTATAAAGATAGTAGCCTAATAAACAACAAAGAATGTAATGTTTTGCTCAATAAATAAATTATGAAAGAAGAATAATTTTTTTTTTTTTTAACTGGTTCCAAGTTTAAGGATGTAGATACAGATGTGATCACATTTTAATTCAAGTTTATGCAGATATACAGAACATTTTAAACAAACTTGGAGACACCTGTTAGCCGTGTAGAACATAACAGCAAATGTCAAGACAGGTGAAAAACTTGTTTGAACCCAGCACAAAGCAGTGCAAGCGCAACGCGAGGGTCTTTGCTGGTTTCAGACCAACGCAGTTGTGATTTTTCTCGTCCAGCGCCCAAATTGTTTGAATAGCAAAAGCACTTGGTGATCTATCTATCTATCTATCTATATATACATCAATCTATCTATCTATCCATCTATACTAACCCTTTCTATCTATCTATCTATCTATTCATCTATCTATCCATCT
>NC_045175.1:16074866-16097264 GCF_900700415.2 Clupea harengus | reverse complement strand
AGGATTCACATTTCACAAGTCCTTTATTGAAGTTTATGGCGAGGATATGAGTAGGACTGTATAGAGGTGTGTGTGTGTGTGTGTGTGTGTGTGGTTTCTAGGAGGAAAGGTGTAGTAAAGTGTATTTACTATTTTAGCATTCAAGCCACTAGGTGGCAGCAGTAGTCTGGAGTGGGTGGTTGGTCTGGGTGTCAGTTGGAAGTTTACCTGCATGCTAGCGGTTGGATAAAGCTACCTGCATGAAACTGTATTGTTGGATTACGTGATAATAAACAGATTGAACATAAAGTTGTTCAAGTTACTACAAATGGCGACGAGGATAAAAGCACAGTGAAGAAGCTTCTGTGGAAAAGTGTCACAAAACGGTTGGATAAAGGACGACGTGAACTTCTAGGAGCAACATGGCCAGTTTGGTAGGAAGCACGTTACCGTTCAATAGTCAGGAGCAATCTTGGGAAGAGTATTGTGAAGTCCAGCAAATTTTTTTTTATGCCAATAAAATTGAAGAGCCAGAGAGGAAGAGGGCTATTTTGTTAAGCTCAGTGGGGAGCCAGACGTACAGTTTAATAAGGAATTTGCTCAGTCCTGCTAAACCAGGAGATAAAAGTTATGACGACCTTGTGAATCTGTTAAAGGAACACTTCAATCCAAAACCCAATGAAATAGTTCAGCGTTTCAAGCTCTTCTCCAGAGCCAGGAAATCAGGGGAAACTGTTTTGGAGTATGTTGCGGCGTTGAGGAAAATTGCGAGCGACTGCCAATATGGAGACAAGCTCACCGAAATGCTGCGAGATAGACTGGTGTGTAGGATTGGAGAGGAACAGATACAACGTCGTTTATTTTCAGTGACTGGGCTAACCTTTGATAAGGCTCTAAAAATCGCGCAGGCGATGGAAGCAGCCAACAAAGACGTGCGTGAATTGCAGACTCAGTTGTAGGAGTCCTCGTCTGCAAGCAACCAGGACGTGCACAAAATGGCTGCTGCGCGATCAGAAACTAGAAGGGAGCGCAGCAGAGCATGTTACAGGTGCGGCAGTGAACAAAACATGTCCAATGACTGTCGTTTCATCTCGGCAAAGTGCCACATGTGCGGTAAGGCAGGGCACATTCAGAAAATGTGTAAGTCTAGATTCTCACTGGATGTATACTTAGATAAAAAGGGGGAAAAACAGCAGACAAGAAAATGGGGGAAAACCCAGAGAACACATCATGTCAGTGGTAGAGAAGGGAGTGAATCAGAGGAAGAGGATGTGTTTGTGATGAAGATCATAGGAGACACTGTTATCCCAAAAGTTGCACCTCTCACCATGACATTGACAGTTAATGACAAGAAAACCAAGTTTGAAGTAGACACAGGTTGTGGGGTGACAGTAATGAATGAGGCGGATTTCCAAAAGCTGTGGTCAGGGAAAATCAGGCCAGAACTGGCAGATGGTTCCATTAAACTGAGGACGTATACGGGACAGAAAGTGGAAATATTAGGAACTGTGACTGTCGCTGTGAAACACAAAAAAACAAGGAAAGACTTGCCGCTGGTGGTAGTGCCAGGCACTGCACCAAACCTGCTTGGGAGAGGCTGGATTAAAGAACTGGGCTTAGAATGGAGCTCAATAAATCACCTGACGGGCGCAAAAGCACAAACATTGCAAGATGTGCTAACACAAAATGAGGAAGTGTTTAAGGAGGAATTGGGTAAGCTGAGGGGGCCACCAGCAAAATTCAAGGAAGCAGCACCCAGATTTTTCAAACCAAGACCAGTGCCGTATGCAATGAGAGCAAAGGTTGAGGCTGAATTGGATCGATTGCGGAGAGAGGATGTTATAGAGCCAGTCAAATATTCTGAATGGGCTGCTCCTCTGGTTCCAGTTTTGAAACCTGACAATACTGTGAGGCTGTGTGGGGATTATAAATTGACTGTTAACAGAGTGTCAAAACTTGAGCAATACCCGATTCCCAGGATAGAGGACTTGTTTGCAAACCTGTCAGGGGGAGAAAAATTTAGCAAGGTAGACATGAGCCATGCTTATCATCAAATTGCTTTAGATGAGGAGTCAAAGAAGTTTGTGACGGTGAATACTCACAAGGGGCTTTTCACTTATAAAGTCTTACCTTTTGGAGTCTCTTCCAGCCCGGCTATTTTTCAGCGCACGATTGAGGGAGTCCTACAGGGGATACCACACATGGCGATTTTCCTGGATGACATCCTGCTGACGGGCAGAAATGACCGAGAGCACCTCCACACTTTGAAAGTAGTCTTGCAGAGACTACAGGATGCAGGGCTACGACTCAAGAGGAGCAAGTGCACGTTCATGGCAAGTGAAGTGGTTTTCCTGGGTCACAAAGTGGACTCCATGGGCCTGCACCCAATATCAGACAAGGTACGAGCCATTGAAAATGCACCACCACCATCAAATGTGACAGAGTTAAAGGCCTATTTGGGTCTTCTAAACTATTACAATAAGTTTCTGCCCAACCTATCAACTGTTTTAGCTCCTGTGCACAAGCTACTGTGTAAAGACACTGAGTGGAGATGGAGAGCAGAACAACAAGCTGCATTTGAAGAGTCAAAGAGACTACTGCAGTCCGCTGAAGTCTTGGTCCATTATGACCCTACAAAGGAAATAATCCTTTCATGTGACGCATCTCCATATGGTGTAGGAGCGGTGCTATCTCACAAAATGCCTAATGGGGCAGAGAGGCCTATAGGATTCATGTCTCGCACACTGAGCAAAGCTGAGCGCAATTACTCTCAGCTAGATAAAGAGGGCTTAGCTGTAATTTTCGGAGTTCAGAGGTTCCACAAATACATCTATGGCCGTAGGTTTACAATTTTGACTGACCATAAACCGCTGCTGTCACTGTTCAATGAATTGAAAGCAGTTCCCCAGATGGCTTCTCCACGCATTCAGAGATGGGCAGTGACGTTACGGGCATACGAATATGAGATCCATTACAGACCAGGGAAGGATCATGGAAATGCTGATGCACTCAGCCGCCTGTCATTACCCGAGGTGCAGAAAGCAGAAGGGCCAGAGGAGAGAGTGCTCATGCTGGAGAATTCGGACATTACACTGGTGTCAGCTGACCAAGTGAGATCATGGACTAACAGAGATGCAGTGCTGGCGAGAGTTAGAGAGATGGTGCAGAAGGGGTGGCCACAAGAAATGGAGGGAGAGGAGTTCAGGCCATACAATGTTAGAAAAAATGAATTAACCCTTGTATGGTATTCGGGTCTGTGGGACCCGTTTTCATTTTTTATCCTAACAAAAATAATATGATTAATTAGTTTTTCAAACTCAGACTCATTGGCTTTGGCTCATTTTCTGCGAAGAACATATATCAGACCAAATTTTCATTGACCGCACACCGTAACCCCCCCCCCTACACATTTATATTACATACAGGGTGTTCGGGTCCACTGGACCCGGGGCAAATAAAAGTGTGGAAATTGTAGGTCCTGTGTACCTAAAGTCTGTTCTCCTCCTGTCTGGGTCTGCTGTAAGTGAGTGTGTGTGTGTGTGTGTGTGTGTGTGTGTGTGTGTGTGTGTGTGTTGTGTGCGCGTGTGTGTTTGCGCGCACGTGTATGTGAGTGGGCCTGCTGTAAGTCTGTGTGTGTGTTTGTGTGTGTGCGCGCACGCTTATGTGTGTTTGTGTGTATGTGGGCCTTGTGTGTATGTAGGCTAAGTGTGTGTGTGTGTTTGAGTGAGTGTGTGAGTAAGTGTGAGTAAGAGTTTTGTGTTTCTGCCCCTGCCGCTGATGCCATTTAGGGGCCGCTGCCCCTTTAGACATTATATACCATCTAAACTTGCAAAATATGGTATAAAGATCTGGGCTGCCTGTGATGCGACTTCCTCATATGCTTGGAACTTACAAGGCTACATAGGTTAACCTGATGAGGACGCCCTGAGAAAAATCAAGGAATGAGAGTTGTCCTGGACATGGCTCAGGGACTCAGTGGACACAACATCACATGCTACAATTTCTTTTACATCGTACAAGCTGGGACAGGAGCTGACCATGGTGGGAACGATAAGAAAAAACAGGTCTGAGCTCCCACCCCAACTGCTGCCTACAAAGAACAGGCCTGTCAACTCTTCCAAGTTTGTGTACACGGCTGACACGTCCCTGGTATCCTATGTGCCAAAGAAACGCAAGAATGTGATAGTCATGAGTACACTGCACTGGGATGGGAGAATATCTGGCCTGGAGCATCAAAAACCAGAGATCATCATGGATTATAATGCCACAAAAGGAGGGGTGGACAACATAGACAAGTTGGTGTCTGCCTACAGCTGTAAAAGGAGGACCCTACACTGGCCACTGGCGATTTTATTTACCATATTGGACATCATGGCGTACAACGCCTTTGTCACCTGGATGGCACTAAACCCGGAATGGAAGAGAGGGAAGCTCCAGAGGATAAGCCTTTTTCTCCAGGAACTGGGAAAGACACTGGTGAAACCTTAAATCCTGAGAAGACAACATGTTCCAAGAACCTCAGCCTCTGCAGCTACCATTAGGAGGATTCAGGAGGACAGTGCTGATGCCCCATCCACCCATGTTGTGCTATGTAAACTGACCTGATTTCAAATGAAATTCACATAAATCAAATAGTTATGGAAAACCTTGCTTCATTTGTAAATTTGTTGAATTTTGTCCACTGATATCTCGATTATAATTGATTTTCTTGATTTTGTAAAAAAAAAAAAAAAAAACGGCTAGCACTTAAATTCATAAATGTGATATAACAAAGTTAAAGGGCAAATATTAACCATATTTGCTGTTCATATTGCTTCTAATTGGAATGAAGTAAATATCTGTTGAGTATTTTACCATAAAATTGTTTGATTGTGTTGAATTAAACACCCAAAAATCGAGCGGGTCCACCAGACCCACAACACCTTCTGAGTAACAAAAAAATGAACACCATACAAGGGTTAAGTGTGCAGAACGGGTGTGTGCTCTGGGGAGCACGAGTCATTGTGCCTAAGTCAGGCCGAAGTGGCGTATTGAAGCAGTTACATCAATGCCATCCTGGGGTATCTCGTATGAAGGCGTTGGCGAGGAGTTATGTGTGGTGGCCAAGGCTGGACCAAGATGTGGAGAATGTGGTGAAAACCTGCAGCACATGCCAGGAGTACAGGCATAACCCACCAGTAGCTCCACTTCACCCATGGGACTGGCCGGCCCGGCCCTGGCAAAGGCTGCATGTCGATTACGCAGGACCTTTCATGGGAAAAATGTTTTTTGTGCTCATTGATGCCCACTCAAAGTGGATGGATGTATATCCGGTAGTTTCTTCCTCTTCAGCTACCACCATTGAATGTTTGCGAGTTAGTTTCAGTAACCACGGATTACCAGATCTATTAGTGTCAGACAATGGTACTTGTTTCATGAGTGGGGAGTTCAAGGAGTTCCTGCAGAAAAATGGCATACGGCATACAACATCAGCACCCTACCATCCCTCCAGCAATGGTTTAGCTGACCGAGCCGTAACATTTTTTAAGCGGATGATGAAGAAGTGTTCTGAGGGCTCTTTAAGAACAAAAGTGGCAAGAGCTTTATTCGCATATAGGACAACACCACAGACCACTACAGGGTTGTCACCCGCAGAAATGTTGATGGGTCGAAAACTTCGCTGCAGTCTGGATTTGATACATCCTGACCTGAAAAAGAGGGTGCAAGACAAACAAGGTAAACTGAAAGAAAACCATGACAGGAGGGCAAGGGGCCGACATTTTGGAGAAGAGGATCCTGTCCTCACCAGGAATTTTGGCCCGGGACCGAGATGGATTCCTGGACATGTAGAGACAGCGACAGGGCCAGTCTCCTACAAGGTGAGGCTGGCGGACGGCCGAGTGGTCAGGAGGCATGTAGACCAGATCCATTCAAGAGCGTGTTATCCAGTGGAGAATCCTGAGGTAGAAGTGGGGGGCTACACTTCACCTAGTTCCGATGCAGCTCCGTCGTCGGGGCCTACTACACCAGAACTGGTAACCCCTTCTGAACAGGAGGACACAGAGACGGCGCCTGTTCCTGACAGGGACGAGAACCAAGGGACTTTGGGGGAAGGGGTAGAGAGTCCTCATGCAGGGGGAAGACACTCAGGCCTCCTGCATATCTGGAGGACTTTGAGACATACTGAAAATGAAGATGCACACACTGGATATACACTGACACATAATTGTGTGATGGACTGACAAGGACTGATAACACACACAAACACACACACTGATATATATAAATAAAATAAAAAAATAATAATAATAATTAATAATAATAATTCTGTTCTGTTCTGTAAATTTAATAGGTACAGTGCTGTGGGGAGAATACTGACCTGCGGTTGGGTGTTAAGTAATTTACCTCATTAAGATTTTGTTCCTGCTTAAAAGGGGGGAGATGTAGTAAAGTGTATTTACTATTTTAGCATTCAAGCCACTAGGTGGCAGCAGTAGTCTGGAGTGGGTGGTTGGTCTGGGTGTCAGTTGGAAGTTTACCTGCATGCTAGCGGTTGGATAAAGCTACCTGCATGAAACTGTATTGTTGGATTACGTGGTACTAAACAGATTGAACATAAAGTTGTTCAAGTTACTACAAAAGGAGAAATGAAATACAATCAGATCCAAACAATCATTATGTATTAAAAATGCGCTCAAGTTAGACCACATAAGTCAATACATTATTCCATATGCCACATGATAATAACTGTAACTGTACATCATTAAGCATAACATAAGGTCTCAGCCTACACAGGCAATACATGAGCATATAATCTGAGTAGCATTCACAGTTAAGGCAACAAGGTTAAGGTAACAAACAATTCAAAGGCACATTTCAGTTTATTTTCGTCTCTAAACTAAACCAATCACCTTATCACTGCCTCAGAGGAGGTCTCAGTACAGACTTCATCTCAGTGCACATGTGTGGTCATGGTTTCCCCACGTGACTTCCTGTTGATGTGCTCTGCACAGAGACATACGTGATAAATAACACGTTCATTCTGCTTGACAGAAAAAACTAAACGGCTAAACTGAGAACTGAAAGCCACACACAGGCCTGTTGTGAGTGACGGTGTTCTCTGCCTCAGACAGTGGCAGTGTCATACATCCCCTAAATGGCCTCCTGCATGTTTCTTTGAGGTCACATGACCTCCCTGCACTGAGCAGCCGACACAGAAGTGAGATGGGCCCAGAAGAGCAAGGACTAAGAGAAAGTGTCTGACAACATATGCAGGCCAGAAACTCAAAGACTGTTCAATTCAATTAAATTCAGTTCTATTCTATTTCATTTATTTAGTGTCAATAACACTTGAAACTGTCTCAAGTTACTTCATATAACTATAGTAACCTTTTGGACGTGTATGGCCACTGTTTTTGTTCCTTGCTCGCTCACTTCACTGACTAGGTGCCATAGGCCTATTTAATGCATTGATGGTAAGAGAAGGTGTGCAGGCTAGAGGTACTGTATGTGTCTCCCACTGGTGTTTGCTAAACAGCACCAAAATGTCCACCAGTGGCCAAAAATATATCACATCCATTTCTGTTATTTCAGCAAACAGTTACCTAAAGCCACTAAGGAGGCCTTTAGGGTGTAAATCAGTGGTCACCAACCTTTTTAGTCCCAAGATCACCGACCTCTGCCTTGGAGACAGGCAAGATCTACCTATTGAGGCGTTGAGAGAAAAAGATTGTCCAGACTCCAAACTGTACTTACAACTTAACTTTTTATTTGGCCTAATTGTAATTGAATGAAATCAAACACTTTGGACCAGCTTTCAAATTGATGTGACCAAAAACACACTTAATCAGGGGTTCTCAACCTTTTATACTCCAAGGCCCACCTATTTGTATTTGTAACAGGGTGGGGCCCAATAGACACCCTGCTTATTTTAGCTAATCTATATTCCATTCTAATTAATAAGCGATTGTTATGTGTCACAAAGAGCAACATCAGCACCTGCTACAGGTGGGAGCCTAGAAATTAATACAAGAAAATCTAACTCTAGATATTGCACTATCAAAATTGTATTGTGCACTAGAAAACAACATAAAACCACACAGAGCATTTTATTTTGGAGAGCGACAGGGAAAGTCTCTGAGATCGACCCGTCGATCGACGGGTTGGTGACCACTGGTGTAAATGATCAAAAGGACTCACCAGCCTGTATGTAGGCCTATAATTCCCATTTTTTTTAAATCTTTTCTTTCTTTTGTAGTACAAACCTTGTTGTACTGCATACAGAATGCACGTCAACACACACTACAGCTCAACTACTAACTGCCTAACTGTGCATTCCTCTCTCACTCTCTTGAGAAACACACACACACAATCATATGTCGTGCTATTCAAATGTATTATTATTATTATTATTATTATTATTATTATATTTTGTCTCGTATTTCCTTGTTCCTCACATTTAAATAACAGACTTGAAAACAATACCAAAAGGTTTATGGGAAGATAAAATGAAGTGCAGATGAGAGGTATGTGTCTCCCACTGGTCTTTTCTATTGGCAATGACAAACTTTCACCAGGAGAAGTCACGCCATTTCCAGGAAATGTCTGTGAATGCAAATACACACATGACCACTTGGCTATTTAAGCAAAAGGAAATGGCAAGTATTCTTTAACTGGTGATTTTGGTTCTAATGAAGAAAAACAAAAGATTTGAAAGGTTTCATTCATAATGGTAACTATATTTAGGCCTATTTTAAACTTGTGCAATCTAAAGTAGTCTAATCTAATGTTTTTAGAGACTCTGAATATAAACAATAATAATCAGTACTACATCATAATTAGTAATAAAATCATTATTATCAATATTTATTTTCTATTTCATTTCTCCATATGAGACGTTTTGCCACATAGTTCACTTTAGAAGATGTAGTGCAGGTCGGAGATTTGTGTATCCCACTGGTGTTTGCAAATTCAAAACAGGTCACTCTCCTATTTTACCCTCCTACTATCTTTGGGGTCAATTTGACCCCATTCAATGTTTAACGTCTCTAAATAAATGACTGACATCATTTGTTTTTGCTTCATATTTAATGACTTTTCCTAATTTAATGGGGAAGACTGGGTAAACACAAAATTAACATGATATGTTTTCAATGTCCTTTACACATTCGGTACGCATAGGTGTTCTTTGGGGTCAATCTCACCCCAGGCTGTTTTAATTGTATAAAATATATAAGAAATATCAACATTTTACACATATTGTTACTATTCTTGATAACAGGAATAGTTTCCATTCAAAATGTTATAGATAACAACAACATCTACTTAGAAATAATATAAAACACCAAATTATTTTATTATAATAATTTTCTGAAGATTTCAATTTATCCTAAATACAATTTTTGTTGAGAACAGTGGAGATGAAGTTTGTGTTCATGAAGTATATGAAGTACTACAGATCACTGTTAAAAATAAGTTTGTTTGCAACATAAAAAAACATAGCAACACCCTTGTCTCTCACACACAGAACTGGCCAATCAGATCAGCATCTCAATGAAATAAACCAATCACCTTATCACTGCCTCAGAGGAGGTCTCAGTACAGGCTTCATCTCGGTACATGTGTGGTCATGGCTTCCCCACATGACTTCCTGTTGATGTGCTCTGCACAGAGACATACGTGATGAATAACACGTTCACTCTGCTTGACAGAAAAAACGAAACGGCTAAACTGAGAGATGAAAGCCACACACAGGCCTGTTGGGAGTAACGGTTCTGTCTGCAACACCTTTTCAGACAGCGGCAGTGGCATACATCCCCTAAATGGCCTCCTGCATGTTTCTTTGAAGTCACATGACCTCCCTGCACTGAGCAGCCGACACAGAAGTGAGATGGGCACATGAGAGCAAGGACTAAGAGAAAGTGTCTGACAACAAATGCAGGCCAGCAACTCAAAGACTGCTCAATTCAATTAAATTCATTTATATTCTATTTCATTTATTAAGTGCCAATAACACTTGAAACTGTCTCAAGTTACTTCATGTAACTATAGTAACCTTTTGGACGTGTATGGCCACTATTTTTGTTCCTTGCTCGCTCACCTCAATGACTAGGTGCCATAGGCCTATTTAATGCATTGATGGTTTACTTAATATAGGTGCCTGTAGCTTTAAGGGACGATTGTTTTGGACTTACTGTGCTGCCGTAGCCGGGCAGTAGTTTATCTTTGGGAAGGCACGAGAAGTGAGGAGTCTCAGGTTTTTTCTGACTGTGTCAACGTGTCACATAACATAGTTGGATATTTCATGTCTGTTAATGTCTTTTTTTAAAATAAAGCCACAAAAATCCTCTCCGTTGGCAGACACTCTTTTTTGGATTAAAGAACACACGTCAGCCATAGATTCTGAAGAGGAGTTTTAGAGTTTAGGGTGGCTGGCTTGAGACCAAATGGGGGTGTTGGTGAGAACACACTGTCCAGTAAGGATTCACATTTCACAAGTCCATTATTGAAGTTTACGGCGAGAATATGAGTAGGACTGTATAGATGTATGTGTGTGTGTGTGTGTGTGTGTGTGTGTGTGTGTGTGTGTGTGTGTGTGTGTGTGTGTGTGTGGTTTCTAGGAGGAAAGGAGAAATGAAATACAATCAGATCCAAACAATTCCATAATACATTATGTATTAAAAATGCGCTCAAGTTACACTACATAAGTCAATACATTAGTCCATTGAAATACAAGCAACAATTCACTTACATGGCTCAAATAACACACACAGGAGGCGGCCAGTATTTTAATTCCATTGTCAGTCTTTCTTTGCCCAATGTAGTCCCATTTTTCCCAGTACATTCCTGTCTTTCAGCATCTCAAATCATATTTCATCTCGTATTTCCTCATCCCTCAAACTTTAAGATGGGCATGACAACACTAACACAAAGTGTATGGGAAGATATGGTAAGAGAAGGTGTGCAGGCCAGAGGTATACAGCACCGAAATGTCCACCAGTGGCCAAAAATATATCACATCCATTCCTGTTATTTCAGCAGACAGTTATCTAAAGCCACTTAGAGTAGCCTACATGGTGTAAATGATCAAAAGTACTCAGCAGCCTGTATGTAGGCTTATAATTCCCATGTGTTTGATCTTTGCTTCTTGTGAGTATCTGAATGATATACTGTATGTACTGATATAGTCCTAATACAAATGTGTCCAAACATAAGTAGAGACGTCACCTGCCACAACTGTGTACTTTATTTACAGGTGTGAGATCCAGGTAACAACAACAAGAAGAGGGAAGAAGAGGGGACTCACAACACAGACCCTGTAGAGGTCACACCAAAGGTCACACTGAGGAGGAACTAAGGACAGTAATCACTAAAGTTTGTGTTCACACATCCAAGCTCAGAAAAAACTTGTGGAGAGGCAATAAGTCATTAGACTCCAGTTATTGTTGTTATAAACAACTTGTGGAGAGGAGCTCAGAAACGTGCCCAAATAAAGGGGTGCAAGGGTGAAAGGAGGTCTTTGCGGGGGCACGTTGGGAGGGGCGTTAGGAGGTTGCATGGGCGCGGTAGGAATAGGTCATAAGGTTTTGGGTGTCGGGGCAGTAAGCCCATAGCCAGAGCAGCAAATTGAGGAGTGTCAGGAGCCGTCGCGGGATCGGTTGGCGGGGCAACTGGAGGGTATGTTGGATCCATCGTTGGCATGGCGACCTCTTTGGCATCCTTAAGTCCTGTCTCGGGGTGCAAGGCAGGAACCAAAGAAGGAGCACATTGCGGAGGAGTAGGAGGTGGAACAGGAGCCACTGTTGGTATGGCAGGAGACATTTTAAGAGAAGGAGAAACGTTGGGTATGGAGAACCTAGGAGACATTTTTCAGCATTTCAGTTTGAGGTTGTACATGATTCTTTTTTTTTTGCTTTGGGAATGCCTGTGTTGACATTGATTAAACAATAAAGACATTCACAACATGTAACCTACTGCTTCTTGGTTTGTTACAGTAGTAAATCAGTGTCACAATAGTGATGAAATCAGATGCCAATAGTGCCTTGGGACTAGTGTTGCCATGGTGATATGTAATGTTGTAATGAATAAAAGAAAAGAGGGTAACTGAACTGCACCACTAGTGTCAGTTTGATGTATTTTTTCAAATGTATTATTATTCATCATACAACAAGTTTAGTTTATTTGTTTGTTTGTTTGTTTGTTTGTTTTGTAAATGTGCCAGAAGTGAATCTCAAAGTGAAGGCCATGACCTCACTTGTCAGGACCTCTTGTTCACATGGAATCCCTCTCTCCGGTGATCTAGAGGCGCCACCTAGTGGTGAACTGCACCTCTACACCCATGAGTATAACTGTCCTCTCCCTGCTTCAGTGCACACTGCTTCCTTTCCATTCACCCTCATGCTGTGTCTTGGTGAAACATGACAGTTTTGAAACTTCAGTCTTTAATGAAAATATTCAATATACATCTTAAAATCATGAGAATTCATGACAGTCTTCACCCTACTTACTTGAATGGATACAATAAATTCACCCTACTTATAAAATAAATGATAGTAAGATTCATCATTTTTTTTAACACAGTTTAATTTGTTGTGTCCCCAGAAGAACCAGGCTTTTAAAATGAATGAATGTCCAAGACTGTAATAGTCAGCCGAGGCTCGTCCGTATGGGCAGGTGCTGCAGTGCCCCACCAAAATTGCATCCACTACAAAACATAGATCCTTAAAATACATATTTGATAAATTGTTGTTTGTTCGATTACATCCATAGAAGTAGTGAAGCATTTTCCTCTTTAGTGTTATGTTTATCAGTATACAACGATTGGGTATAGTTCACCCTGCTCATAGCTTGCCTCTTCTGCTACACTTAGGATAGTAGGTTTCATGTGGATCAGAAGACGCCTCTGCACACAGGAGCTCCACAGCGCCCCCCACAATTTATCAGTGTAAATCTGTGGTCAGATTTGGTGTTACAGCGATCCCTAATCTTCTCCATTGCTGTTAACGTCATGCAACACAACGGTAGACCTACAATATTAATATAGTCCAACTGATGGTCATTTTGCCAAATTATAATAGTTTTCCTGCACAACAGAACGCTAGGCAAAGAATATGGCTTGAGGTTTTGAGAATTACTTTCAATCAGAAAAAAAATTAGAACACAAGTCATATTTGCATACTGCTCAGGGATGCAATCACACACACACACACACACACACACACACAGACAGACACACACACACACACACACACACACACACACACACACACACACACACACACACACACACACACACACACACACCTAGGGGGGCTCCCTTTTTAGCGGAATGAGTCCTTTTATTTGTTGTATTTAAATGTGATGATGAATATGTATTTACAAATGGATTGAATTGTTTGCCCTCGTTGTCATTTTAAATTCAAGGGTGACCAAAAGTTTGCCTGACTTCTGCTTTTATAGACCTAAAAAATGTACGGGCATAACCCCTTAATCTCAAGACCTTAAACAAAGTTCTTGCAGCTATTTCAACGACTTCCTGAAAAGAGCAGATTCTTCTGAAGCCAATAAGTTGTGATTTCACTCTTCCCTTATGAGTATGTTTTGAGTGGTACGAGGTCTTATGCAAGAGGGCATGCATGTCTGTAGATTTAAAATCTCCTCTAGATGCTGATTTCTTCCATGCTGCCATATCAATATTGGCGTATGACAGTGCACATGTTGCCCCACTACAGGAAAGGAGGCAGAAGGGACAGGGCAAGCCTCTAGTGGTGCAGTTCAGATAAAACACCACTAGGTGGAGCTTGCATGTCAATACAGAGAAGGATTCTACATGAGCAGCAGCAGTTCAGGTAAAATACCACTAGGTGGAGCTTGTATGTCATTACAGAGAAGGATTCTACATGAACAGCAATCCTGACAGGTGTAAAAAGCAATAGATAGTTGTTGGAATAATAGGAAAACTAAATGAATGATATTTGTATTTGTGTTATATTGCTTGTGAATAGACTCAGTGACACAATCCTCCTTCATAATGCTAGGCATACAGCTACAGCCCCTTTAGGCATGGGCACCGTTAGGCCTGAACTACAGCCCCTTTAGTCACCGTTAGGCCTGAGCTACAGCCCCTTTAGGCACCGTTAGGCCTGAGCTACAGCCCCTTTAGGCACCGTTAGGCCTGAGCTACAGCCCCTTTAGGCACCGTTAGGCCTGAGCTACAGCCCCTTTAGGCACCATTAGGCCTGGGCACCATTAGGCTGCAGCCCTGAATGTTTTATGAACTGCCCCCAATGTCTTTTTTTTTTTTTTTTTACAAATAACAATGATTAAAAAAACAGCCCTGGATCTATTCATCTGTCATTTTGGTCATATATTAACGCCCTTGAAAATGATATATCATTCATCAAAGATGCAGGTAAGTTATGCAGTTATGCAGCATATCTACTTCATAGTTGGGCATTTTGCACAAGAGAGACAGAAAGACAGAGAGAGAGCACAGCGGTTAAAGGGCTGGTCATTGTTGACACTGGATGGGCTAATGTTCATGTGAGTCAGACAGACAGACAATGGGCCCTGCATGCCATGGACGGTGAAAATGGTGCATTTAGCTGCCAGAATCTAAAACATTGTCTAGGGGGAGGATGCCCTCTGACCTCCCTACAGACCTGGGCTAAACCCTTAATGTGTTCAACACCTAGTACCATCCTTACCTCAAGTTCATGTTACAATATTTTAGGTTAACTTTACTTGTTTCTAAAATTTACATGGTAAAGGTTTATAGTTCTCTGTTTGTTTTGTTTATCATGGAGCTGTGGTTATCACCCGGATCACCTAATAACGTAATGCCAATCTTTATCAAGGATGAAGGCTATTTGCTCATACATGATGCATCATATCTTTCTGAGCCCAGGTGGGGCCCCATGTTGTGCAGTAGGAGCCCTTTTATCTGTTCTCCTCTGCCCCGAGGCCACCACGGTCATAACCAATAACTTAGTGTTTGGCAACCTTTGTGGTTATGTTATGTTTGCACTCAAAGAGCAGAAACACCATTTACACAACCTCTACATGTGAGAAAATCTTGAAATAATTATCTTGCCTGTAGACTATAACCATAGGTATAGAGTTATATTGGAATACACGAAATGTAGAGGGAAACATACAAAAAATGGGATAAAATGTGTACATATTAAAACATTTCCAATTTGGAAAGTACTTTACCTCTTCTTTTCATTACATTACTATAAGCAGCAAATAAACACATTAATATGTACGGTACAAACAACATGATTCATTCACATATTTATTAATGCACCCATATCTATTATAACATTCAACAGCACATTTAGCAGATACAAAGAACATGGAGAGATCATAGATTGAAAAGGTGCAGCGCATTAAAAGAAACGTAGAGTGCATTAAAAGAAAAGGTAGAGTACATTAACAGAGAATTAAAAGATAAAAACATCAAATAAACTCAGATGCTCCCTCATCTGGATCATGCTTTTGTAAATTAGCATCATGACCTTTTTGCTCCTCCTACTGCTACTTCTACTCGTGCTCTTAGACTTCCTATTTTTACTCTTACTGCCACTGCTACTCCTAGTCCTACTGCTCCTCCTGCTGCTAATGCTGCTGCTGCTGCTGCTCCTAATACTGCAACTGCTGCTGCTACTCCTGCTCCTACTCCTACTGCTGCTGCTGCTAATGCCTTTCCTTTTACTGATACTGATACTGATACTACTAATGTTAATGCTGCTGCTACTCCTCCTGCTGCTCCTGTTGCTGCTGCTGCTGCTGCTGCTCCTGCTGCTGCTGCTGCTGCTGCTCCTCCTCCTCCTGCTGCTGCTGCTGTTCCTCCTGCTGCTGCTGATGCTGCTCCTCCTTCTGCTGCTGCTCCTCCTGCTACTACTCCTATTCCTGTTGCTGCTGCTACAAACACCATGACTACTATTTTAGCCATCTTCTGTCCTGTGGAGGAAACAGTCAAAACTCTTAAATGGTATGAAATTAGCAGTGATTGTAGAAATAGACAGGGTCTATATATGCATGACTTCATCCAGATAAGTAATCAACAGAAGAGGGTATTGGGTTACAGAGTAACAACATTTACTCTGCTTAATGTTGTTAAGAACATATGGAGATGCTGTCATGAGAAACCCTATTCATTGTATAGTCTAATTTCATTTGGAATGGGATAAAGGCAATGGAACATGCTTGGTTCTAGAATAAGTTACTATTGTATTGTCATCTTCTTCATGAGTGATCAAATATAACACTGTATTTTATATGGGGCAGCATGGCAGGCATTCATTTATCATGAAACCATGTAACACTGCAATGCCTTTTTATCACTACCAACATCTTTTTATGAGACAAGACAACAGTTCGTTACAAAAGACAAACTGACAACTACATTTAAACTCACTCAAGTTTTCTAGTTGTTTTGCTCATACCTTATTTTCCTAGTTTTTGCGAAAACGCATTCATTCATGAGATTCTTAAATGACTGTCTTTGCAGTTGTGATGACCATTCCAAAAACTAGTCGGAAGAGTGCTGAGTTTTCTGACTTATTCATAGACATGGGAAACGGACATATCTACACACTATATATGACCTGATTTGTGATCTGTGCTGTCAGGACATTCTCAAAGCAGTCCATTTTACCCCAAATGCATTACGACAAGCATGTGGTAAGATGACAATTAGATAGCAATGTCTCATAGGGAAATAGCCCTCGCATGAGAGCATTCGCGTTACAGAATTATTAGACTAATCATCGGGAATAATATCATCCACACACACCTTTAATCTATCTAATTCCTGGTAGACAGCTCTTTTGTTGCAAAGCACTTCTATAGCCTAATGACATCATAGAAAACACACTACTCAGAGTAACCTGAAAGATCAAATGCAATATAAAGGGTTTAAAGTCTAGTCGGTTGAACACAAGATCCAATAACCCAAAGATACATACTGTAGCAAAGACGGCAACTCATAGGCCACCCTTTGGCTTCATTGATGTTTACTTAACTGTCCAGATTAGTCAAATCAACAGATCTTCAAGCTGTGTTTGTTAATGATTAACAGTAGTTACCTCACTGTGACAGCACTCAGAGATAACCTAATTACATCATATAAGACACCTGTCTGCATTCCCATGTTACCTGCAGGTAAGGTGTATCATGTATATCATATAAGTAACTTCAACAAAGAAAGTAGGCATATCTCTGTCCCACAAAATGTGGCAATACAGCTTGCAAACTCCAACCGTTCACATCAAAAGCACATCAAAAATGCTCAGCATATGAATTCAGAATAATCTCCACATGCATAAACAGCAGAAGAGGCAGTGTCTAAAACATATATCTCAGTTACTGAGCTGATAACACACAGAATAAGGTATGATAGCTGTGGGTTTCCTGTGGTAAGAGTAGACCAGGGGGCCCACTCAACCAAAGCCCTTGACGTTTTCACGTTATTTCTACATGCGTTTAATGTCAGCAATTTTGCAAGCTTGAGCTTTAAACACAAAATGGTGGCCAAGACCCACTGATGCCCAAAGAAGGTACTACTGCTATTATGGCCATACTGCAAAGCAAAAGTAAGTGGAGCTGTTCTAGTTCCATAGTTTGTCTGTATGAATGATTAAGTCTGCATAATAATTTCCATAGTGTTTTTGGGACAATAATTGAACATGTAAGATTTGCGATGTTCATATACGAGTCATTTCACACCAAACGTGACAATTTAAGGACAATTCCCCACTCGACCGTCTCAGATTTGGCTGAAAAAAATCAAGGTTGTTCATACACTTCTTAATAGGTATAGTTCCAAATATTAGCTCTCTACTCCCGATAGTTTTGTCACAAAAAGATGTTTTAGGGGGGAGGTGGTGCCTGTACTTAAGACGCTTTTTTTCTGGAGAGCAATTTTCAAATTGCTATTACCTGAAAAGTGTTTAAGCTAGCTCCTTCAAACTTTCTAGGCTTAAAATATGATACCATTACTTGAAGATTATGGACTTCCAAGGGTGTGGCTTGGGTATATCATAGTATTCGGGGTGCTTGAATTTGCTCGGAAATTTTACACTACGCTCTGTCGCAGCATCTTTGAAGGCCTGTGGAAAGCTCTGTATATTGTTTTAGAATTGTCCCTATGTGATGAATGGTCTGGAAGATATTAAAGCTTGAAAATGGATGAAAACACATTTTGTGCAGTTTTTGGCATGCTATAGCAAATAAATTACAGCATTTATCAATATGAAACTAATTGTTTTGGAAAGATTAGATATTTGTCCTTAACATATACAAACTTTGTGATGGTCTTCTGCCTTATTTTCTCAAAATATTTTTTTGAAAATATGGGATTTTTGTACACGCCCAGCATTCAATTGCCTATGAAAGCATATTCAAATGGTAGCAAAAGGTACGTTTATGACACAGAGCTTAAACTGCACAAAATGCTTAATTTGATTAATGTTAAATTGTAAATGGTCACACATTTGGTTTGTAAGTCATTCCATGTAAAGTGTGACAATGGCTCCCACGCTCAGATTTGGCTGAAAAAAATCAAGGTTGTTCATACACTTCTTAATAGGTATAGTCCCAAATATTAGCTCTCTACTCCCAATAGTTTTGTCACAAAAGGATGTTTTAGGGTTGAGGGGTTGCCTGCACTTAAAACGCTTTTTTAGCAGCGTTTTCTGTACAGCCATTTTCAAATTGCTATAACTAGAAAAGTATTTAAGCTAGCTCCTTCAAACTTTCTTGGCTTAAAATATGATACCATTACTTTAATAATATGGACTTCCAAGGGTGTGGCTTGGGTGATCATAGAAAATTTTACTCTACGCTCTGTTGCAGCATCTTTGAAGGCCTGTGGAAAGCTCAATGTTAAAGCTAGACACTTGATATTTTACACAGATTTTATACACAAACGCAGTTTAAGCTCTGTGTCATAAGATTACCTTTTGTTACCGTTTGAATATGCTTCCATATCAAAGAAGGTACTACTGATAATATGGTCATACTGAAAAGCAAAAGTAAGTGGAGCTGTTCTAGTTCCACAGTTTGTCTGTATGAATGATTGCATGATTGCAAAAAGTCTGCATAATAATTTCCATAGTGTTCAGAGGTGAATTTGGTACAATAATTGAACATATAAGATTTGCAATGTTCATATACAAAGAGAGGGAAATAAGATGTCTTACTGTAGAATTCATTTTCCTGCTTGGTATACATCATCCTGGGCAGTAGAGCTGGAAAGGAAATGTTTGTCAGTATTTAAACAGTGAGTTTTATTTAAGATGGACATACTTATTTCAACACCAATTGTTGTGTCAGAGTGTTACTAAGAAAGCCTCACAAGGACTTCTAGTCATCTTATCAATCATTTAAAAATCAAACCCTGTTCTCCTTCTCAATTCAGAGGTTACTTAAAGACTAAATATCCAGTATGTGTGTAAAACTCACCTCTTTCACCAGCCACCAGTTTTAGTCCAAAATGAGTAGAAATGTACTTTTTGTTGAGAACAGAGATAAAGTTTGTGTTTATAAAGTACAAACCAATGTTAAAAAGTAAACTATACACCACTGTTAAAAGGAAGTCCTTATATAACATAAAAATCATAGCAACACCCTTGTGTCTCACACAAAGAACTGGCCAATTAGATCATCCTCTGAATAAAATAAACCAATCACTGTCTCAGAGGAGGTCTCAGTACAGGCTTCATCTCAGTACATGTGTGGTCATGTCTTCCCCACGTGACTTCCTGTTGATGTGCTCTGCACAGAGACAAACGTGATAAATGACACGTTCGCTCTGCTTGACAGGAAAAACGAAACGCTAAACTGAGAGCTGAAAGCCACACACAGGCCTGATGTGAGTGACGGTGTTCTCTGCAACGCCTTATACTGTATGTGTGTAAAACTCACCTCTTTCACTAACCACCAGTTTTACTGTAAAATGGGTAGAAATTAACTTTTTGTTGAGAACAGTGAAGATAAAGTTTGTGTTCATGATGTTCATGAAGTGACTTCCTGTTGATGTGCTCTGCAAAGAGACATACGTGATAAGTAACATGTTCACCCTTCTTGACAGGAACAACTAAATGGCTAAACTGAGAGCTGAAAGCCACACACAGGCCTGTTGTGAGTGACGGTGTTGTCTGCAACACCTTCTCAGAAAGGCAGTAGCATGCTTCCCCTAAGGGCAGGTCCACACAGAGCCTGGATTGCCTGAATCCGGAAAAAAATGTTGCCGGATCGGCCTCGTGTCCACACAAACCCAGAGGATTGGGTGACTGAATCTGCAACCTTTTGAATCCGGTCTCCAGAGTGGGTAGATTCAAACCTGCTAGTGAATCCTTGTTCATGTGGATGCCCAATCCGCACACTTTATAACCCGATGACGTAATTGCCCCACGTGAAAGTCTCGCAACCTCAGCCTGAACCCTTATGAACCCCGCTGCGTCAATTCATAACAGCAGCAACATAAACTAAATGTATATGACGTGACGCTGCCACGAGTGGCATCCTGTTTTAGCAGCTCTCCGTTTTTCTACTTTACCACTCTTTTCGCAACATTTTCCCATTTTTGAGACCAGCCAGAACAACGGACACGACCGGTATTATTTAGTTACTGAATTGGTTGCCATGGCGCAGCAAGAGGCAGCCTGTTTTTTTTTAAATCTAAATAGATGTTGTTTAGAAGCTGGTTAGGAAAGGGATGACATTAACAAGCCACACTTAAATCAGACTATTGTTCAAAACCACTTTTTAAAAGTGTCAGCAATAGCCTATATGAGCAAATCTGATGTGAAAAGATTTTTATTATAGACGGTATTAAAAAAAGGTACCGGATCCAAAAATGTTTCCGGATTCAGGCAATCTAGACTCCGTGTGGACGGGGCCTCAGTGGCCTGTATTCATGGGGGGTATAAAGAATACAAAGACACTTTCGATCACACCTCTCTCAGGTCATCTCATCTAACAGTATATTCAACCAGAAACTCTTACAATTTAACCTAAGTCCAATTCAAAGCAACAAATACAAATTAATATAAGATTCATTGGATAATTGATTATTGTCAATCATTATAATCTCTGATCCTTAATTCTGATTTTGCAACTCCTTCACTAGTAAGTTATTTTGTTTAAGTTTATTCTTTTAATATGTAACTTTAAAGTAAATCTGTTCGCTCTACTGACCGTGTAGTGTTTTACTGAAACCTTCAGAAAAATGACCTTAAACATACAGACAACATAAATGCAAGTATGCGGATTCCCCCAAACAATGGGAACACCATGACCTAAATGGCCTCCTGCAAGTTTCTTTGACGTCACAGAGCAGGAACTAAGAGAAAGTGTCTGACAACAAATTCAGGTCAGAAACTCAAAGACTTCAATTCAATTCAGTTCTATTCGATTTCATTTATTTAGCGCCAATAAAACTTGAAACCTTTCTCAAGTAACTCAAGTTACTTTATGGAGCCCAGAGCCTGAGCCCCCTACAGCAAGCACTAAGGCGACTGGGGGAAGGAAAAACACCTTTTTAACAGGAAGAAACCTTGTGCTGAACCTACCTGAAAATGACAATGATTATTATTACCAAATTGTCAAGTTGTTAACATTGTTAAATGATGGGTCACATCCATACCCCAGTCTGTTTTATTTTATTTATTAGAAAAAAATCTTAAAGTATTTGGTATGCACCCCCACACCAAACATAAGGCTTGTTGTGATCTAATCAGCAGGTGATGGCAGCGAAGGGGACCATACTGTATATCTTAAAACAGATATAAATGAAATTCACATTCCTAATAATAGTTTATTAGTGTCAAAATGGATGAACTGCATACACATTATGCAATACACAAGGCTAAATAGGCTTGGGGAGGGGCATAATGAGCTTGGTAACTACAACCCAAAGTTAGGAGAGTTTAGATACGATTTGATACATAGTGCTATAGTGTCCTTCGTCTCTGTAACAAAAATAAAGAAATAATAATCATTATTATTATTAATACATTATTATTCAAATAAATACATATATACAGCTCCTGCCCAACTTGCTTGTTCAACAGAATCATTATCCTCTCTTTCAATGAGGTGAAACAATCTATAAATATCTGGCATTTACAAGCTCTGTTCAGACTAAGAACACACTCATCATGTCCATGTAATGCCACGTCTTGCTCTCCCATGTACAACACCACACCTCTTCATTATCTCATGGTTTTAGTTACCTGGCGATTGTGCTTTTGGACGTGTATGGCCACTATTTTTGTTCCTTGCTCGCTCACCTCACTGACTAGGTGCCATAGGCCTATTTAATGATGGTTTACTTAAAGGACCCATCGCATGCCCATTTTACCACAAGTTGATATGGTTCCTTGGGGTCTTAATGAAATGTCTGTACATACTTTGGTCAAAATACCACAAGGT
>NC_045175.1:15993630-16074606 GCF_900700415.2 Clupea harengus | reverse complement strand
ATTCAAGCCTGCCATGCCAATCATACTCACGTGAGAAGAGCAGAGGACAGACGGGTTTATCGGCGATGTGTACCGGCGAGCAGCGAGCTCTGACTGGTGCTGTGTGCCTGGGTGTCTGGGTGCCAGCCAGTGTCTCTGTGGAAACTATCCAGCTGTGTAGGAGGAAAGACATGTTTGGTCAAGCAGGGAATAGCGTCTCTCTCTCTCTCTCTCTCTCTCTCTCTCTCTCTCTACACACACACGCACACTCTCACACATACATACATACAAACACACACAGGGCACAGTGGGCTGATACATTTGCAAATATTATTATGCAGGCAAGAGACACAAATAAACACACACACACACACACACACAAACATGCAGACACACATATGCAGAGACTGAGAGAGAGATACACATTCACACACACATATGCAGGGACTGAGAGAGGGACAAACACACACACACACACACACATGCAGGGACTGACACACACACACACATATGCAGGGACTGAGACACACACACACACACACACACACACACACACACACACATAGTAAGCAGGGACTGAGAGAGAGACACACACTCACACATACATATGCAGGACTGAGATAGAGACACACACACACACACACACATGCAGGGACTGAGACACACACACACACACATGCAGGGACTGAGACACACACACACACACACACACATACATATGCAGGGACTGAGGGAGGCACTGAGGGAGGGAGCTACAGTCTCTTGCTTGATGTGTCTATAATTGTTTTCTCATTCTTGTACACGTGTGGTATAAAATAAGTAACACAGATAGAGTTTCAAGCCCAACCAGTGTCACACAGTCATTTTATTTCACACTGCTTCTTATGTCTCCAACAAAAAGACATTATTATTATTATTATTATTATTATTATTATTATTAGTATTATTATTAGTATTATTGTTGTGGTTGCTGTTGTTGTTGTTTTAATTTTGTATTATCTAAAGGACTTATTTTATTAGTTTATTATTATTTAATTTTATTTTATTTATTAAGCGTAATACAAAGCTAATGAGAAAACCTTTGGTTCCAATTTGATACCTTTATTTCCATAAAAAATACAGCTGACCGCTTCAATTCAAAAGGTCTATCTGATATTTTTTGCCTGATTATATGCCAAATGTGTGCACCGACAACATTGTAAGCATGCGCGTGTGTGTGTGTTTATAGCACCTCATACAGCCATGAATTGTCCCTTACGTCACTCTTTGAATGTATTAGCATTGGGAAATATGGGGACGGACTTCCTGCAGGTCTAGTTTTGAGATAAGAGTTAGATAATAGAGCTGATATCGAGGAGCAGTTACCAGAAAAGGGATTATGCTGTCATGACTCACAACATTCCATTGGAATTCCCATAGACGCACACTTAGGGATGTATTACCTTGTACCTGCCATCAGTCACTGAGTGTCAAAACAGACATATTGGTTTGAGTCCTCTCTTCATTCTAAGCTCTTATCGTTCAGTTAAGAAGGCTTCTGTTGAAGTATGAAGTACTGCACTTAAAGCAGTTACATTCCTGCACTTTTTCTTTTTATATTTGTTTTTTTCTATTTCTTATGTAAAGTACTATTTATTGTTACACCAGGTTTCTATTGCTCGTAGCTTGACTGTTCTCTCCCTTGTACTGTACGTCGCTTTGGACAAAAGCGTCTGCTAAATGACTAAACGTAAATGTCATGAAGTAGTGAAGTGTTTTGTACACATACTGTACATTCAAGTTAGTTAGGCCATGAGAAAGGGGGCACTATGTCAACCATAATTTACAGCACACCCTGAAACATGTATTGGTTTTCGCTTCATACAGGGGCGTACATGTATGCACTCATTAAAGGGAGAGCCAATCAAATTGCCTCCCTCCCTTTCGTGCTCCTGAAATATCATGCATTCATTCATTCCCAATCTGTAAATAAAGTCAGAAACAACAACAACAACAACAACAACAAACAAACAACAAACAACATCACCTTGCCTCCTGACTGCTCATTATGACAAGTCTCCAAGGTTAGGTTACTGTTTACAGTGTTCTCTGAAAACCACTTTTAGGTCTCCAAGGTTACTGTTAACAGTGTTCTCTGAGAACCTCTTTTAGGTTCTATGGTCTAAAGTTCCCTAGTCTCCAAGGTTACTGTTTACAGTGTTCTCTGAGAACCTCTTTTAGGTTCTATGGTCTAAATATAGCAGGCAGTCTATTAGTGAACTCCAGCCCTAGGCCCTCCAAACATAGTCAAGCTTCTCCCTCTTGTGGCGGTCTTTGCTTACTGCAGTTCAGATGTCCCGGGCAACCCAGTTTCACAACAGTGTGTGATTGGAAGGTGGAAACAGACGTCGTCTCGACGATGTGCTGTGTGTTTGAAACGCAGATCCTTCGAAAACACTGTTTCGGGCTGTTGTTAAGGTCCACATGTGTCGTGATTTTTCTTTCTTTTACATTCTTATAGCCACCGGGGTAGAGTGCACTCGCTCTGGATGATGAAGTAGCAGGGAGAAAAAGTGGTCAACTACTAGTCAATCCCCACCTTGGGAGAAGTCAATGTTATGTTTCTGTTGACAAGTGACACTTTTGTTGAAGGCCACCTCGAAGCAGATAACATGCAGTACAACATTCATTTGAATCATTCATTTGACTTTTATTCAGGCATTTAAACGGGCAGATAGTACAGGCTAGGTTTACATGAACATACCCAGATACTGTAAGTACGTAGGGGTTGTTGATCAGCATCAAATATAGATTTAAAGTTTTGAAAGGGTTTGCAGGGTTTGCAGTTGAGTGTTTTTGTAACTCTATGCTCACAGGAGGAGGCTGGTGCCTTAAAGTAATGATATGTGTGAGTAGTAACTGACATGAGATTAATATAATGATATGTGTGAGTAGTAACTGACATAAGATTAAAGGAGGAAGGAGGGAGGAAAGGAGGAAGACCAAGTAGAGAGAGACAGTATGGGCTCCACATAGAAACAGTGACAGACTAAGTAGCTGTTACGGAAACAAAGAGAGTTTATTTTTGAATAATTTATTTTGTACTACTGGGGAATGGACATGGTTTTGGATTGACACAATGTCATGTTTGTGATGTTTCCATCTTTTTTATTTCAAACCTACCAGTATTACAAATCCAAAGAATAAAACAAATATTTTTGTTAAATTTGTGCTATCTGCTTTTGTTATTTTGTCTTGCAATGGAGCACTTCAAACCATCTATATTTGCATATTGGATTCCCAAAACATGTTCAAAGACACCAGAGAATACCAACAAGTAAAGGATTACATTTTTCAGTCAGTCTTATCTTTTTCAGTAGAGTTGACATTTGGTCCTTCTAGAAGGTATTCGCAACAGTTGCCAATTCTTGCCACCTGACTATAACCAGCAACTCCTCCGGCAACTGTCCCAACAACTGCTGCTCCTAGTTTTGCCCCCACTGCTGCTCCAGGCCCTCCGAAAAAAAGCCTGCTACACGTCCAATCACAGCTCGTACTGTAGCCCCACCAGTCTGCCATACAACAGCATTATTTTCCTTCTTTGTCTTTTTTCCCTCATATTCTTTCCTTTCCTTCTCTTTCCGTGCATTAAGATCCTGTGTGTGCGCGTACATTTCCTTTGTGTAGTAGGCTGCATTGTTGAGTTTCAGCATGTTTTCTATTTTACTGAACAGCTCTGTAACCTGTAGGAGTGATCCCCCTCGATTGTTGAAAGCATGGTATCTGCCTCCACAGTTGTGGACAACTTTTTGAAGGCAAGGGCTTTCACTGATAATAAACTTCTCGACAGATTTGCCATCCAGATCATCTTTTCCGGTTAACAGCACAATTGTGTGCTTCAAAGCCCCCTCTCCAAAGTTCTCCTGGATCCACTTTACTGCAGCCTGCTGTTCCTCTGTAAATCTGGAAAGCCTAATTACCAGCAGGAGTGCATGTGGCCCAGGAGCACACATTTCGATACACTTTCCTATCTCACTTTTCAGCTTTTCCCCAGTCATTTCTGCATCATTTAGTCCTGGTGTATCCACCACTAAGACATCTCTGTTTTCTACCTTCCCTTGTTTTTTCTCACAAAATTCAGTCACAGCTTTTGGGCTACAATCCGCTTTAAATGCTTTTAAACCCAAGATGGTGTTTCCTGATGAACTTTTGCCAGCTCCTGTGTGTCCCACGAGCACAATCCTGAGTGTTGAACCTGTGTGAAGATATTTGAACCTGTATTAGCATCTTATCAGATTGACATCTAGATCCATGTTATGTGGTATATTTCTCTCATCTCACCATGTTCTGCAGCCATAGTGCTTTTCCCCTCACAGTCCCTGGGTACAGACAACATGACCTCAGCAACCTGTAGTTGAATACTGATGTTTATATAATAAAAAAATGAAGACCCCCCCCCCCCCACTCCCACACCAAATTAAATATTGTATCTGTCTGTCTGTCACACACACACACATATTATATGTTAGGGATAATCGAAAAAATAAATAAATAAATTATACACACACACACACACACACACTAGAGGTAAACAGAGGAGTGTGGAAATAACATTCAATGACAGTTTTCTGAACTCTGAATTTTGATAATATACACTATAACAGCTCTGACACGAGTGACACATCAAGTTCACCCGCTTAAGGAGAAGAGGGCAGAGTCATTTGTTTAGACAAATTAGCACAATTAGTTGCAATTACGAATTACAGCGACACATACTAAGGGAAATCAAATCATACGGGTGTGTACATGCCATTCAGGACGTGAACCATGAGAGCAAAGTAGTACCTTCTCTGTTATGAATCTCTGCCTCCTTTCTTCCGCGGCCTTCATATCTGCTTCGAATCTCCGCCTCTTTTCTTCTGTGGCTTTAATGTCTGCTTCAAATCTCTTCCTCTCTGCCTCTCCCCACTCCTCTTTTAACTCCATCTCTGCCTTTTTTATTTTTGCTTTCTGTCTCTCCTCCTTTTCTCTTATTCTTCTCTGCACCTCCTTGTACATCTCATTGGTGTAGCATGCTCCCCCATTCTCCTTCACCATGACCTCAATTTTCTCCTTTAGCTCTCTGACCTGAGTCCTGCCTTCACTCTTATTGTTGAAGACGTGATATCTACCCCCACAATGTCTAGTAAGTGATGAGAGAGCAGCACTTCTGCACAGAACATCCTTCACTGGTGTCCCCTCCAGCACATCACCATGAGTGAGGAGCACTATAGTGTACTTCAGTGCCCCCTCACCAAAGTTCTCCTGGATCCACTTCACAGCATTCTTCTCCTCCTCTGTGAACCTCACATCTAATCTGATCACCAGCAGGAAGGCATGAGGCCCAGGGAGAGACATCTCAACACACTTCTCCATCTCACATTTGAACTCTTCTGTAGGCTTTTCTGTATGAAACAATCCTGGTGTATCAATCACTGTAATTTCTCTACCATTCACTAGAATATGCTGATTACTGCATGTTTCAGTCACAGATTCAGGTGAGAAGTCCTCTTTAAAAGCGTTTCTCCCCAGGATGGTGTTTGCTGAGGCACTCTTTCCAGAACCAGTTTTCCCCAGCAGCACGACCCTTAGAGGAGACACTGTGGAGGAAACAGTCAAAACTCTTGAATGGTGTGCAATGAGCTGGAATTCTAGAAAAAGATCTATATCTACATGACCTCCTCCACATAAGTAATCAACACAGGGTATTGGGTTACAGGGTAACGACATTTACTCTGCTTAATGTTCTTAAGAACATATGGAGATGCTGTCATGAGAAACACTACTCATGTTATAGTCTCATTTAATTTGGAATGGGATAAAGGTAATGGAACATGTTCTAGAATGGTTCTAGAATTAGTTAGGATTGTGCAGATCCAAAACTGTATTGTATTGTCATGGTCTCCATGTGTACATGATGTTTGATCCCAAGTGTCTAAGGCTGGGGATGATAGAATATACCACTGTATTTGATATGGGGCAGCATGGCAGGCATTCATTAATCATGAAACCATGTAACACTGTAATGCCTTTTGTCCACAAGAAACACAAACGTGTCAGCATTGCGTCCACACAATGATGAAGAGAGTACATTCTTTCATGCACAGAAAACACAACGAATGATTCATGTCATGCTCTAAAATGACTGTTGTGCTTTTCATTTTGTGGACAAAAAAAAAACTAATTTCATAAACAATTAATTCTGTACACATAATAGATGTCTTAGGCAAACATATTTACTTTCGTTGCATGAAAAGTAGACTGTGCTATGTTACGATCATTCTTTGCCATTGAATATTCATTTAGTCTGTTGTAATATGGTTTTGCCATATTACTGAAAATATGATGTGCACAAAAGGCCTTTGGTTAGATACCTTCTATGAGTCAGCAGGTTATATTATGAATGTCAAAATTAATATAAATAAAAAAGAAATTTACTCACTGTAGGGAGGTGGAGAAATGCTTTTTCTCCGTGTTCCTAAGAGATCAGTGCACAAAAATGAATGCTACTTAGATACGCTTGCAGACTGATAATTATAAGTTTTGATTTTGCAGAAACAAATGTCTAAAATGAAGTTTTGGCCTGGCCAAACACAAGTTGTTCTTTCCTCTTGACTAGCAGATAAAGTGCCTTTACCAGGTCACTGGAATGTCAAGGATTGCACTAAATGCAAACAGCTGTAACACACACACACACACACACACACACACACACACATACACACAGGGGCGCGCGCGCACACACACACACACACATTGCATAGTGGCGCTGTCACGACTTCTCTCTGTGGCCCTCATCGGGTCGTTAGTGTTTTCCTTGCTATGCCTAGCGCGAGTTTAAGGTTCGTTCACTGTGCAGTTCTCGTACTGCTTTTTGTCGCGTTGCTCTCAAGCATCGCCTCTCGCTGCTAGGGCGTAGTTCCTCTGATAGCTACACTTTTAGTAGCTGCTTTAGTTTATGGCCTTTTGCTCTGTTCATATCCTCTGTGCTTTTGGATTATCTCCTGAGTTTGGATTATCATCTGTGTGTTTGTTTCTCGCTGTTGAAGCATCCTTGTTTCTCAATAAAAGAACGATTGAGAACATCATCCTGCCATTGGGTCCTCTCATTAGCACACTGGGCTAAGCGCTGGTTCCCCACGTCCAGCATCTCGGGTTTGGTCCCCGAGAAAAGCCTGACAGGCGTATAGAGATCACTAAATCATTTTTGAATAGGATGACAGAATTCATGAATTGAGAAATTGTGAATTACGTCGACAAATTCTGTGCATTATGAAGTTATGCTAATATTTTTTTCTTTTTTTATATTAAAAACCCAGAATTCATGTTTTCCAAATAGTTTGCCAAATATTATGTATATGGTTGCAATTTTTAATTCAATTTCAATTCAAAGATCTAATAAAATTGGACTGAGCGAGTAGAAACATGTATTTTCTTCTCAGATTAAAGGATGTATTAATCAATAACACATTGGGTCATTTCCTGTCAAATCGCCTAAAGGTCCCCCACTTGCACACACACACACACATTGCAGTGTGTTAACAGTTTAATACTACAAAAGTGAATGTAATAATTTATTGAAAAGGATGCTTATGAATTGAGAAATGGTGAATTGCTCTTTTGAATTTGCGATGACCAATTCTATGCATTATAAAGTCATTTTACGTCTTTATTTTTTTACAAACAGCCATAATCTATGTTTTCCAAATAAAATAATTTGCCAAATATGTATATATATTAGATTGAATATAATTGGACTTTGGGAAAAGAATTATTAATTTTCTTCTCAGATTAAAGGAGATATTCATCAATAGCATATTGGTTCTGATTGGTTGTTGCATGGTAGTTCTTGTGTAATTTTGTATCACCTGATTCTGTAACATACTGAAGGGACCGGCATAGGTCATAAGAATATGCCATAGTCAATAATTCAATGATATTATACCTAGTTATAATTGTTACTTTTATTTGGATTTAACTAGCATGTAAACTTTCCTTGGTGAATATACTTTGGGCTGACCTGGGGAGTGAGGTGTGATATTAGACTCTCACCTTCCCCCCCAGGTCGAGACAAAGAACCCTGCATGCATGGCCCATTTGAATAGACGGTAACACCCCTTAGATATCAGTGTATTTAACAGACTGTTCCTCAAGGAATAAGTCAGATATACTGAGGTGAAGTTCTGTGAGGGAGGATGGATCCTCAGTCTCTGTCTCACAGTGGTCGGCCGCCATTCTTCAAGAATAAACCTGAATCCTGACTGATCAAACCTAAGACTGAATCTTCAATATATGGTATAAATTATATTCCATCAATACCCCTGGATGTGTACTCTGTCTGCCTAACTGAGGACTGAACCATTAGCATCTGAACCTCTTCTCCCCAGATAGCCTCCTTCCTGCTATCACCTTTTGTCCTCTGTTCTCACCCCCTCCCTCCACGGGTGAACTTTGCAGTAAATAATGCACACTATTTCTGCGAACGGTGGGACTCTTGCCAACTTTACTCTCATAAATGCATATAAAAACAGAAGTAAACGGTCCAAAAAATAAATTATGATGTACATCAATATTAAAAAACTTCAGTCATGGAGGATAAGGCCATACAAAATCCCTTCTTTCTTATTTTCTCTCCTTTTCTCTCTTTTTTCCTCTCCCCCCTTCTTCTCCTTTCTAGATCACCAACACCAAGTTAGCCAATGTACCCCAAGCCATATATTACAATATCTACACACACAATATTATTAACATAAATGCACAACAAACATCCAACACTCCTCAGGACAATTCCCCTCTCCCTCCACTGTGGGACATGGAGAAAAACTGTTCCTCAGCGGCGCGCACTTCTGCATACAGTAAGCTGCGGGAAAAATGCATTGTAACCATTTAATGGCGTCAGCACCTGAACTCACGCAAATTCTCACTTAGTTCAAATGTCCATAGCAGTATGGAAAGGGTGGATAAGTGAATATGTGGACATGAATTATCCAGAGTCTATGGACGGACATAAGTGCGTGTGTGTGTGTCTGTGTACACGAGTGATCAAAGTCTGTCTCCTGAGTCAGCGATTCTGACTCCTTTCTGGCAGGAGTGTGAAGCGGTGAGAAGGGTGGATTTCATCTTCTCACACAGCCTTTGACTCCGTTTTCAATTTAGGCTACATCCACACGTAGTCTGGATTGCCTGAATTCGTAATTGTTTTTGGATCTGGTACTTTTATTTATCGCGTCCACACGGAGCCGTGTCAAGAAAAATCTTCGTCCACACGGAAAAGCTGGAGCGGAGCGGAGTGGTTGAAAACGCTGTAAAGACGTCATGGAGCATGTGCATAAAGTGACAGAAGACAGATCCAACTAGCAATCTTCCGATTGCTGAACGACTTCTCTACCACCTGAAATCACTTTTACCACAGCACTCAAACAGGACTAGTTAGAATTGCGCACTTCGCCATAACCCTGTACTGTAAACCAGGGGTTCTCAAACTTTTGCAAGCTGGGCCCCCCCAAAGCTGGTTAGGGGTAGTTGGGGCCCCCCCAGCGCACGGCCCGCGGCCCGCCGCCACCACCCTCAACTACACCACCATATATAGATAGCATATTGTTATTGATAGGCCTGACATGTCAATGTTAGGCTATTGTTAGGCCCATACAGACAATTATTATAACTATTTATTATAATTATTATTATTGTTATTATTGTTATTATTATTATCAGTAATAGTAGGCCTATTAGTAGGCTATTCATTATAATCACCATCATTATGTTATTATTATTATAATTAATGATTATCGACCAATTATTATTATTGTATTATTATCATAATAATAATTAGTGTTATTATTGCTATCATTTGGATACTGTTATTATTATGGGCCTCTTGTGATCTTTACAAAAAAAATCCTACAGGTCTGTCAATGTGAGACATGAGCCTGCTTTGCACTGCAAAGGTTCTCAAATCTTGGGGCAATGTTTGACAAACATATCCTCAGGTCATCCTCGATCTGTGCGCGGTTGCGGTATTAAGTTTTGAGCGCAGTCAGTCTTGAAAAGCCTGCCTGGCACAAATATGTCGACGCGGAAAAGAGGGGCATTTTTAAGGCTATGTCGCAAAGCTGATCATTGCTATCCAGAATGACGAAATAGGGGAGATGCTTAAGTCTACTGTCACTCTTCAGCTGCTGTTTCATGTCTATTGACAGCTCGTCTGCTGAGCAGAGAAATGGATCACGAACTTAGGCTAATGAACGGTAGTCCTCTTTGAAATAGGACCCAAACTGATTTCTGATATTCGGCGTGATACAATGTCATTTGACATAGGTATTGCGCTGAGTTTAGCTCCTATTCTACACGTCTTGCGCGGCCGGCAAAATTAGTGTTTCGGCAATTGTATGTTGTTGGCCAAGCTTAGCAATTCTATGAGCAACTACATTGGATGCCTCCAGACACTGCTTGGAGATGGTGGTTCGTTGTTGCTGGAGGCCATCACGTTCATGTTTAAAGAAGTCCACAGGCTTCTCTTTCTGACTTTTACGAATCAGAAACGTGTCTATAGTTGTGTTTGTTTGCTGTTAATAAAGTTCTAATTTCAACGTCGTGTTCTTGTATGTGTGGTTGTGAACGACACGAATAATGGAGAAGGATAAGGCTGTGCTAGGCAATGATTCCTAACAAAACTAACTGTACACAATGTAGACAGGGACAGCACAAAATAGTATTCAAGTGCTGGTGTTTTATTTGTTGCAACACGGTGGATGATACAAAAATGAAAAGGTAGGTGTTAAGGAGAAAAGGGCTAGCTACAGTTGGAAGAAGGTAGCTAGCTAGGCTAGCTCTCGGGCTACGAGCTTTTTCAAAAGACTGTGGAGCAAATTACTCCTTAGAATAGGCTACGAATAGACCTACTGCAAGCGCAGTAAGGTATTACTAAGGAAAGAGTGAGTCTTTAAAAAGACTGTTTATACAGCAATGAATATCTGAATGACACAGGAAACAAGAGAAATTGAACAAACTCTGCAGAGTGTCGTCTCAGGGTGAACGCTTACCAATGCCTGCGTTTTTTTTTTATACTCGGAAAACTTAGGTGCAACTCGCGTTCAAATGATAAAACTCCGTTTTGATTGGTGGATCAGGAGCAAAACCGAACCGTACTTTCACTAACCAGTGACAGGTCGGCGGTAGTTTTTTTTTTCTCCGTCTGTGACATCGCGCCCCCCCTGGAGAGTGTTCGCGCCCCCCAGGGGGGCGCGCCCCCCACTTTGAGAACCACTGCTGTAAACCATATCTGTTGCAATACTGTTACAGCCCTGGCCTAGCATTTATGTGTTGATTACTGAAATACAGTTCAGATTGCTGTATTGACCTTTTTCAGGCAAACTAGCACTGAAAATGAAAAAAGCAGCACAGTGTTTTTGAAAATGATAAAAAGTACTGACATTTGTGAAAGTACTCTATTTGTGTATTTAAATATTCAGTCTATTGCTTTTGTCAGTGATGGAGATAATATCCAAACACTGTTAATGACTTAAGAATATAATAATCAAGTGCCTTGTATTATTAATTACCTTATATGAATCATGTACTTACAGTATGTAAGCAGGAACATGGCTTTTCTGTGTTTCTGCGTGTGTGTAACTTAGAATATTAGGTGCCACTTAGTCTGCATATGTACAAGAGCATGTTTAGACCAGAAGTGATAAGAAGGGTCGAACTGTGCTTCTTCCGACCTTGCAAAACGTCCATCCTTGCCTCGGACGTCAGAAATCCACCACGTGGTTTTCCCTGCTGAACGTTAAACTTCTGTCTATATAAACCTTGTGCAGTGATAGATTAAAGTGTGGTTTGTTAATGTCATCCCTTTCCTAACCAGCTTCTTAACAACATCGATTTAGTTTATGCTATTGCTGTTATGAAGTGATGCAGCGGGGTAAATAAGGGTTAAGGCTGAGGTTGCAAGGCAGGAAGTGGGGTTTCACGTGGGGCAAGTGTGTGGATCGTCATGTTGTGTTTAGCACTTATGGGCTACAGAGAGAGCATGTTGTTCTGTGAGGGAGGGCCTTTATAGGTCTCGGGTACAACATGCAGCGCGTGTTAAGGCTGTCATTTGTGTGTTTGTGTTGTATCCTGCTGCTCAATATCTATGGTTGGGCAGTAGTTATATTGGTTAGGTTGTTGAGTATGAGTACTTGCATGTGACAGTGAGAGGATTTGCCGCTGTGGGAAGTCCCCAACCAATAGCAAAAAGACTTTACACATATATTGCAATTTGGAGCTGTGGTGAAGGTCA
This sequence comes from Clupea harengus, assembly GCF_900700415.2. Lineage (NCBI taxonomy): Eukaryota > Metazoa > Chordata > Actinopteri > Clupeiformes > Clupeidae > Clupea > Clupea harengus. The sequence continues at coordinate 16,062,326 of NC_045175.1, read as the reverse complement.
TTTTTCTTACCGTCCTTTGGTGGCTGAGTTCTACTCTTGTCCATCGTAGCCTCCATCTTGTCCAGCAGTTCCAGTGTCCAGCTCTCTATATAGAACCACACAAGGGTTGAATAAATGGTTAAGAAAACAATACCAGTTAGGCTTCACAGTGGTCAAGATTGCCTGTATTCCAGTAGCATGGATAGAGAGTCAAGTCCAGTCCTGTTTATCTGCCAATATGTCTTTCCATCTAGTAAACTCTTACGGAAAAACATTTAGGCTTGAAAATGAGTGAACATAATTAGTCTTTGAGCGTCTGAAAAAAGGGGCTATGGAGGACCCTGCTTCTGCTGCACCTCTCTACTGTTCTCCACCAGCCATCCTGCAGACTCCCTCTCTCCACCTGCTGGGTCATCCTCCTCCTCTCCTCCCTCAATCACTCACACTCCTTATTCACCAATGTTTACAAGGTTCAGAGTTCAAAAGTCTTGGCATTAATCTTTACAATGTCCTTTACGAAATATCAGGTCATGTCAGGCTACCTCAAAGAGTCTGACAGGCCTTGGACTTTGGAGTGTTAAGTGAGCTGTTTGATAACAGGTAGCCTACAAGTTAGCTCAGGGTGATTTCATGGAAATTGGTCTTAAAATGAAGTTTGTTCAGGCACGTTGGCACATTGCTATCTTGAGGCAGCGAAAATCAATTGCGTGATTAACCAACAAAAACGTAGTCTGAAGTTAATTGCGCATTATTTCACTGTTATTTAAAGTGCGCATTATAAAGATGGTAGCCATATCCGTCTACATTGGCAGTTGCACAACACGTGGACACTGTGTCTTACACACACAGGTACGCTTAACAGCGCACAATTATGTAAAACAATGTTACAATATCAAAGAGTATTACTGTACATTAAGATATTTAAGCCTACTGAAGTCACGAGATTTGAAGGCAGCATTCGGAATTCATAAGAAACAATACATTTAGGATCTGTCCTTGCTGTACAGAGTTCCTATTGAAAACTGCATGTCCAAACTAGCTTCGTCAAATCATTGTTGACAGAACTGCAAATTAATTCCAATGCTCTTGTTACAATGCATAAACCAAAGTTTCAACTATCCTAATAGTCGTTGTTGTGGCTAGACTGAAGTGAAGGTATTACAACTTATTAACGTGGGGCAGATTGTTACTGGAAAAAGTTAATGACAAAACTTACCACTCAGAAGCGTTTTTCAAGCGATTTCCAATCTCCGAAAAACCGGCGGTTTCTCAAGATTAGTTTCCTCCTCCAATAAAGCTCAAACATACATGGTTAGACACCCACACGCTCCGTGGTTCACCTCTAATGACACATTAGGTGGATTCACGGCGAATAAAGACGGATGAGAGTGGGCTTATCTGGCGCATGGGGTTGTGTTGATAACGGAGACGTTTATAGTGAGATTGACAGGTCAACAATCAATATCGCCGCTAGCGAGCGGTTTACCTTGTGGGTAGTTACCTTGCTAACATGCTAACATTAGACAGCTGGTTCTGACGCCTCGCAAATACCCTCAGACGTATTCTTCAGTTACAAACAATGGGGTTTTTACATTGTACAGTGTCTATTTCTCTGTAACTTAAAAACAAATCTAAGGATATTTTTTTTCAGCGTCACAATCTTTGGATATATATTATGTAGCACATAATCAATTTGATATATTTGAGATGTATATCTGTGTTTAGGTCATTTGTTATAGTATGACATTCATCTGAATGTAGATTCCTTAGTTTCATACAGCACAGCTGCACATTGAGTGACCTACACTTTTGCCAAATGCAATCGTGAATTGTACATGATTCTTCCCCCCTCCATGCCTCTGTTGACATTGACTAAACATTAAACATGTTCATGATTTGTAACGTACTGCTCCTTGGTTTGTTACAGTAGTAAATCAGTGTTACAAATGATATGACATGATATGCCAATAATGCCTTGTGACTGTTGTTGTCATGGTGATATGTCGTGCTGTAATGAATGAATGAAAGAAAAGAGGGCAACTGAATTGCACCACTGTCAGTTTGACGTTTTTTTAAATTATTATTCATACAACAACAAGTTGTGTTTATTTGTTTGTTTTTTGTAAATAAGCCAAAAGTTAACCTCAAAGTGAAGTCCATGACTCCACTTGTCAGGGCCTCCTGCTCACATGGAATCCTTCTCTCCAGTGATCTGCAGGCGTCACCTAGTGGTGAACTGCACAACTACACCCATGAGTCAAACTGTCCTCTCCCTGCTTCAGTGCACACCGCATAGCAAAAATGTTTTGAATGCTATGAAAATATTTTCTTGCATCTTAAACTAATGAGGATTCATGACATGCCTCACCCTACTAGGCCTATTTACTTGAATGGGTAAAATGATTCATGGTAAGATTCATAAAGTTTTTTTAACACTGTTACATTTGTTGTGTCTCCAGAATGACCAGACCTTTAAAATGAATGTCCAAAACTTTTATAGTCATCCTCGGCTCGTACGTATGGACGGGTGGTGCAGTTCCCCACCAAAATGTAATCAACTTAAAAACATAGATCCTTAAAATAAACGTTTGATCAATTGTTGTTTGTTCAATGACATCCTTAAAGTAGTGAAGCATTTTTCTCTTTAGTGTTATGTTTATCAGTATACAACGATTGGGTATTGTTCACCCTGCTCATAGCTTGCCTCTTTCTGCTACCCTGAGGATAGGTTTCATGTGGGGCAGAAGACGCCTCTGCACACAGGAACTTCACAGCGTCCCCCACAATTTCCCTATACAAATATGTGGTCAGATATGGAACTACAGTGAGTGCTAATCTGCTCCATTGCTGGGCTCAAGGCAACACAACAGTGGACCTACAATGTCTAACAGATGGTAATTTTGAGAAGCAGAGAAGTCCATCTCCCCTCCCCTTCTGTGTGGAGTTTTACAGCTTACACAGGCAACAAAAGACTGGTAAAACATGCAAAGAAGGTTGTTGCAGACATTGAAGGACCCCAACCTCTTCGGGAAGTAGATCCGCCTCTGACCCTTCCTGTAGAGTGCATCAGTTTTGGCTGACCAGTCCAGTTTATTGTCCAGTTGAACCTCCTAGGTATTTGTAGGTGTTGACCACCTCCACATTGACCCCCTCAATGGAGACTGGTAGCAGAGGAGGCTGAGACCTCCTGAAATCCACCACCATCTTCTTGGTCTTAGTGGTGTTCAGTTGCAGATGGTTTTGCCTACACCACTGCACATAGTTATCCACCAGGCTCCTGTTCTCTCCCTCCTGCCCATCCCTGAGGCAAGCAACACGATGCATTCCTTTTCTTATTTAGCATGTCATTAGCAACATCTTTATTTCCATGAGACAAGACAACAGTTTGTTACAAAAGACAGACTGATAATTACATTTTAACGTACTCAACTGTTTGGCTACGTTTTCGGCTGGTGTCATTGTGCTCATACCTTATTTTCGCAGATTTTACAAAAACCCATTCATCCATTCAACACTTCAAACTACAAACGTCCGGTCGACTCCGATACTCTATTAAGAATCTAAATAGATCAGTTTACTGAATATCTGCTTTTGATAGAAAAATGAAATCAAAATAATTATTACTAAATTAATATAAAAGCATATTAATGGGTTATTAAATTAGTCTACATATCATAGCAAATAGTCATATACGGTAGAACACAACATTAGGCAAAGAATATGGCTTGAGTTTTTGAGAATTTCTTTCAATTAGAATTTTTTTTTGAATAAATGTAATTTTGCATACTGCTCAGGGATACAAACAAACACACACCAAACACACACCTAGAAGGGCTTCCTTTTTAGGAGAATTAGTAGTTTTATTTGTTGTATGTGATGATGAATATGTATTTGCAAATGGATTGAGTTGTTTGCCCTCATTGTCATTTTATATTCAAGGGTGACCAAAAGTTTGCCTGACTTTAAAATTATGGGCAATACCCCTTAATCTCAAGACCTTAAATAACATTCCTCAGGACACACTCAACGGTCAGAAAACTGCTATCAGCATTCTGGGGTGATTGGACTGACTATGTGGCTATGTACAGTGTGTGTGTGTGTGTGTGTGTGTTTGCATGCAAGAGAGAGAGAGAGAGAGAGAGCGAGAGAGAGAGAGAGAGAGAGAGAGAGGGGGGAGAGAGGGAGAGAGGGATTGTTTGTCTGCATATTATGTGTGTGTGAAATGAGCAGCCACATTCTATCTAATAGCTTTGTCTTGGTGACCATGGTGATATTTCCCATACTACTTTCCTCCCTCGCTCCCTCTTTCTCTTTTTACTCCTCCTTCTCCTTTTCCTCCTCTCTATCTATCACTCCCCACCTCTCTCTCTTTCGTCCATTCTTAATCGTTGTGCATTCTGCATTTTCTGTACAGAGGAAATAGAAAAAAGAAAGAAAGAAAGAAAGAGACTGAGATAAAGGGGAAAGTATAGCAAAAAAACTAGAGCAAAACTAGAGCAGAAAAAGAGAGGTGGATCGGGCGGGGCGGGTAAGAACTTAGACGTTTCTTGTTGTTTGCTTGTCAGATGTTTTTTCAGCTCTCTTCATGCAATACGCTTTAGTTTTACAATGTATAGATTAGTGAAGAATTCTGTAGATTTTTTAAAAATACCTCCTGTGTGTTGAAGTACACGCATAAGCTACTATTTCTATACTATTATAATAATTATACAGTCTCATGTAATAATATTTCACATATACATAATATTTCATAGTTCACATACATTCAAGCCTGCCATGCCAATCATACTCACGTGAGAAGAGGAGAGGACAGACGGGTTTATCGGCGATGTGTACCGGCGAGCAGTGAGCGCTGACTGATGCTGTGTGCCTGGGTGTCTGTGTGCCAGCCAGTGTCTCTGTGGAAAGTATCCAGCTGTGTAGGAGGAAAGACATGTTTGGTCAAGCAGGGAATAGCGTCTCTCTCTCTCTCTCTCTCTCTCTCTCTCTCTCTCTCTCTCTCTCTCTCTCTCTCTCTCTCCACACACACACACACACATACAAACACACACACAGGGCACAGTGGGCTGATACATTTGCAAATATTATGCAGGCAAGAGACACAGATAAACACACACACACGCAAACACACACACACACACACACAGATGCAAACACATGTCAGCCTATTGGGACTAGGTGAATGGTTTAGTGTGTATCTAGCTTGCTGTGATTATTGTGTGTTGTGCCTTTTTGAGTGCTGTGCTTATGAAATGTATCACCCTTTAAGACATGTTTGGTCAAGCAGGGAATAGTCTCTCTTTCTTTTTTATGATTTAGTTTTTCTCTTTGTTTGAGTTATTTTTTGTTAAAGTAGTCTCCCTTTTGGGAGTGAGCACCCAGCGTGCTGCTGGGTGTATTTTGGTTTGTTTGGTCTAATGGCGTTTGAAAGTCTGAGTCGGCGCCATGCGATCAAGATAGGTGCAGATAATGATATATCAGTTGAGGAGTGTAGTTTAGCCGTAGGTAGTATTGTTGGTTATGGAAGTGTGGTTTCAGCATCTAGAATGAATCGATCTGTTGTCCTGTTCTTGGACAGCGTTGATAAGGTGAATACGATTGTAGAGCAGGGCATTGTGATTAACGACACATTTTTCAATGTTCTTCCACTTGTGACCCCGGCTAGACGAGAAATGTACCTCCTTTCATAACAGACGAGTTTTTGGAACGAGACATGGAAAACTTGTGTCCTCAATTAAGAAAATTCCTCTTGGATGTAAATCCCCGCTTCTAAAGCATGTCGTGTCATTCAGGAGGCACGTTTACATGATTTTGAATGGTCACTCTGGCGAACTGAATGTTAAGTTCAAATTCCAAGTAGATAATTTTCAATATATGATTTTTGCTTCTACTGATAACATGAAGTGTTTCTTCTGCGGGAAAGAAGGCCACGGTATTAGATCGTGTCCTGAGAAAAATACACCTGCTAAAGATGCGCAGGCTGATAAAGAAGGCGAAAGTGCTAACGGCGGTCAAAGTGGAACAACTGGAGATGCGCCGGTTAATGGAGAAGAAGACTGTGTTGATGGTGAACACGGTGGATTAATGGGAGATGCACCGACTAACAGAGACAACGGCAATCATGATCATAGTGGGAGTGCAGAGGAGCATAATGGAGAGACTAGGCCGTCTTCTGGTCCGGAGGTTGCCGTAACCGACAACATACCGGTAGGTGCAGAAAGTGAAGCTAACTTTGATGCTACGGTAGAAAATGGTGAAAGTATGCCTACTGTGGAAAGTAGTGAAAGTTTGCAAGCGAACGTAAGTGTTTCAAATGATACAATTAATCTGATGATGGACAAAATAACTAATGATTTAATGAATGGGAAAGGTGAGAATGCTGTTATAAAACCCACAGAACCACTTTTTTGTGCTGACGATGCAATGGAAGATGAGCAAGTATCGGCTAAGAAACCTAAGAGGAAAACGACTAGGGAATCTTCTAAAAATACGAAAAAATTTGCGAATGAAAATAGATCAGATACTTTGCTTGTTGACATTGATAATGCTTCAGACTACCCTTCATGCTCCCCTTCTCTTATTAAATAGACCTTAAAGATGATCAAAAGTTTCTTGGGGTCCACTAAAAATACCCGAGGGGTCAAAGTGGAAGAGCATTTTCCATATGTAAAAGCCTTTTGCCCGTCAGTTCAGCATTTCAAGCTGGTAAAAGGTAATTTTACTGAACAAGAGGTTTATAGACTCAATAAATTACTGACAAAGATCAATCAGCAAGCAGATGAAAACGATGGTAATGAGACATTGTAAATGTATTGTCTTGTGTCTATTATTTGTTTTTGTTTATTTGATTTCATGCTCTCTTTCATTTATGGGTTACACTGGATACCCCAAAGTGTTTTATTCTTGCCAAAAGAGGAAGGTGGGCAAGTTTTTAGTTCATCAGATTTGCTGCTTTCCGCCTCCAGTTTTTACAAGGACTACTCTATGGACCAAATGACAGTGTGGAGGCCTCTTGCATGTACTCTATTGAGGAGTCTAGGAGGTTTGGACATGGATCGTTCTCTTTTCTTAATGGACCCAAAGACACTATCTACCCAGAGACTACCTTGTTCTTATTGTGGAGTTTTTAAAGTGCTTTCTTTGTTTAAAATACAAAGGGAAGCCTCTTCCTCTCTTTGCTGGCTTTTGCAAGAGCCTTTAATTAGAAGTTTAATGTTTCAGCAGGAGTGATGCCATCTTTGGATAACATCCTAAGCAATAAGGGTGTCAACACGTTAAGAGACCTTGTGACTGTGGCTGGGCCAACTTTAAATAATGCAGAAAATCTTTCATCAATTTTAGGAATAAGGTCTTTGCGAATTGTCACACCATTTTTAAACAAGCTCAAGGATACTTTAACGGAAAGAGAAAAGGCTATGGTACAGTCTTTTAATAATGATGCAGTGTTTTCTGATGATGAAGATCTTTTTCCATTGTTGAATAATACACCTGATTATGTCGATTGTGTGGGTACTTGCCTAGAGGCAATTGGTCAAGTCCAGAATGATGATCGATTTTTAATTGTATTCTGCAATGAAATTTATTGATGGATTTGTGAGTGTATGGGGACAAAGAGGTATTATGCTCTGTTAGTATTTATGAATTGATATATGGATATGTGTTGAGATAAAGTGCTCGCACATTTGCCCTGTTTTTAAATTTTCTTTTCTTTTACTTTTTTTCCCCCTTATTTCATATTTATAGATGAAAGATAATGGAACATGGATGATGTAAATAAAGTTTTTTACTAAAATTCAAAAAATTCTCTCTCTCTCTCTCTCTCTCCACACACACACACACATGCACACACACACACAGGGCACAGTGGGCTGATACATTTGCAAATATTATGCAGGCAAGAGACACAGATAAACACACACACACACACACACACACGCAAACACACACACACAGATGCAAACACATGTCAGCCTATTGGGACTAGGTGAATGGTTTAGTGTGTATCTAGCTTGCTGTGATTATTGTGTGTTGTGCCTTTTTGAGTGCTGTGCTTATGAAATGTATCACCCTTTTATATTCACTGTGTGTACTGCGTGATCTTACATTAATGTGCACCGTGTGAAATTGCATAGAACACTGTTCACCACACAGACTTCCCCTTGGGGCTCACTGATTGCTTCATTGCTTGAACCTGGACACATACCTGGACCATTAGTAACCTACCTATCAACGGGAGCGAGGGCAAGGAGGTGGGGTATATAAACAGGGAGCGGTTGGATTACTGGAGGCCCGGCGGGGACAGCGAAACCGTGACGGACGGACGGATGGACGGACGGAAGGAAGGAAGGAAGGAAGGAATTGGGCTGCAACGGATGGAAGCAGCCCAGAACACGCTATCGTCACGGGGAGCTGTATTTGAATGATCAATGCTCACAATTCCAGAGCAAAGGAACGTAAGCTTTGCTTCCTATTTTTACATGACATTATTACTGTGTACGTGGCCTGCGGTACGTTGATCCTTTGCCTGACTATCCGAGGTCTGCTGGTGGCCATTTCCGGGTTGGGACCGAAAGGATTCCAATGTCAGATGTTGCAACCAAGAGAAGCCAACGTGGCGAATATTCCAACGCTCACGATATCCAGCGTGAAGGGAAGTAGTTGTTTCCATCTAAACCCCATTGCGCTGTTTATTGCATTGGCTGAGTTTTAACTATTTCTTTTATTGTGGTGTATGGACTGCTTGCTCCGAGAGGCCGTGACTGACGTCATTGGGAATCCCCGGAGAAGCCCATCGTCTTGAGGGGGGCGTTGCCCATGACGACACACCAAGCCATCCACACTGGACAGATCTCAGCCTAATTTGACTACAATTGGACCCCAGCTGTCTGTCAGCCCTTGTGGACATTTAAATTATTGGAAGACTGCTTTTAAAGATATAAATTATCTTCAACCTTTTATACAAATAAAACTATTTTTATAATTAAATACTGTTGGTACTTCTGTCCTGGGCATTCGTAAATTTCCACCGTCTCTCCCTCCTCTACCTGTACTGTCTCTTCCTCTTCCACCATCTCCTCCTCTAATGTGTTTACGAACTTCTCTGGGCCTAATCTGGCTTTTTTAGGGGGCTTTCCCCTTCGGGCGAAGGACAGGATGCTTATTTGTTTTTTACCTGACATCTTTGAAAGACAGATGCAATGATTAATTCATTCATGGATATTTATAACATGCTAGTATGCCTAATGAGTTCGCGATTCACAACTTCACCAGGCGTGAAGAAGCCTCGGAATCTGAATAGAATGTTCAAGCAAACACATTTACAAAAAATAATGCCCATAACATAATTGAATATTAAGGGCTGCCTAATATTCTTTCGAATTATAGGCTATATATATTTTTAATAGGCCTGCTCGAATTTATTATAGCCTATTAACGAAGTTCAGAGTCAAAGCTATAGTGAAAAGGCAAACTGTGTTGGCTACAAACACTCATTAAAAACTTATGCTAATCATCTGGGAAATATTCTCTAACTGCAGTCAAGTTGTCATTGCTTGTGTCAAACCATTGTGAGTTTGTTGTAACATTAAAAACAGGAGACGACTTACTCTTTGTAGAAGACTGATGCTCGGAGCTCCAGTGGTTTCCTCAGGTGAACGAAACTTTCGAAAGATCAATCGCGCGCAATTCCAGGATGCTTTATTTTCATTGGTTGCTGGATTAAATCTTACCCAGATAAAACAGATGTATTTTTCGGATTGGCTATTGTGTAGCGCATTTTTTTTTTTTTTTGATTGGCTGATAAGTGGCACCTCACGGCAGAACTCCAGGGGATTCGGGGAGACGTGCTTGATTCCTCCATGGTGAGGGCAGCGCGGCCAGGTCATGTTTGCGCGCTGCGGCACATTAAATGGCCTAGAGTTTTTTTTCAGCGTGAGAAATACGATGTGTGGCGGGAGTGCGTGACTAATGATCGAAATGAGTGACTGTCACGCTCAATGCGTGACACTTGAGAGCCCTGAGTTTGTTGAGAGTTGTGTTTTCATGAAATAAATCTTTGTATTTTAATATATTCTACTCAAAACCTCTCGTGTTTTTGTTTTCTCATTGTGGAGTGCTATTTAAACCGCACTGCCCAACTGCGCCCATAGTCTATATATGTTTGATATATGATCTATATATGATTGCGCCCCCCCAAAAAAATTAATCACCAGCTTTATGGATAACCCTTTTTGTGTGTAATGTTGATTCAATAAGTTCAAGTAAACAGTTTAAATACAAGAAGTGGACTTGTGGAATCTTTTCAAGTACTTGTGGAAGGAGAGGCTAAGTCGAGTGTCAAGCTAAAGCTGCAAACATAGGAACCTAGGAAACTACAATTGTCCTCGGGTCAAAATGACCCGACAGTCAAAATCATGATCAAATAATCATAACATTTACATTTACATTTAGTCATTTAGCAGACGCTTTTGTCCAAAGCGACGTACAAGGGAGAGAACAGTCAAGCTAAGAGCAATAAAAAAGCATGGTGTAACAATAAATACTACTTTACATGAGAAATAAATAATCAGAGTCAGTTACACACCACAAAAATGGTAAAGAGGGAAAACTCAGGTATTCATGCAATTTGTGGTGAATGACAAGTTGTTTTCTTTTAGGGGTTTAGTGAAGGCGGGTCATTTTGACCAAGGAGGACACGGGGTGTATAAAGAATGTGAGAACAACAGGAGGGTTAATGCATTTCTCGGTCAGAGTACTGTAAGTTCTCAAAATGATCTTCATGCTCTGTTTGTTAATAGTTAATTGGACTCACAGATAACTAGTGCAACCAAGGTTGCTTCTTCTGATTGGAGAAAGAAGGGCAGATATGCAGATCACTCCCTCATGAACGTGTTCTGATGGAGAAGTGAAGGGCAGAAGGAGACATATCTGACAGACGATTCTGAATAAGTCAATTACATCCGTCTTGTTAATGTGGAAACATCTATACAGGATACACCTAACCTAACATACCTAACGGGTCACAAACATCTAGACCAGATAGGTGTAACCTACTTAACTTTCACAAAGCGTGGCGTGGGGTGTAATGGAACTAACGATAGGCATATAAATGTACACACCACATTACCCCTGAAGTCTATTGGGTTAACAAGTCCTCCATGCTGGACAGGGCAGAACTGACTGGTGACGCACCTGATATCGTTCCCTTTAGGAAATCCAATCATATAGCCTAGGAACGCTACATCTGTTAATTCATACAGGCTACACAATCAATGTGGTTGAAATAGGCTAACCTATGTGATAAGTCAATAAGCTAACATTGTGAAGCATGTGTAGTTACTGACATGAGATCAAAGTAATGATATGTGTAAGTAGTAACTGACATAAGATTAAAGTAATGATATGTGTGAGTAGTAACTGACATAAATTTAAAGTAATGATAAGTGTGAGTAGTTACTGACATAAGACTAAAGTAATGATATGTGTGAGTTGTAACTGACATAAGATTAAAGGAGGAAGAAGGGAGGAAAGGAGGAAGACCAAGTAGACAGAGACATTATGGGCTCCACACAGAAACAGAGACAGACTAAATAGCTGTTACGGAAAAAAATAGAGTTTATTTTTTAATTATTTATTTTGTACTACTGGGGAATGGACATGGTTTTGGATTGACACAATGTCATGTTTGTGATGTTTCCATCTTTTTTATGTCAAACCTACCAGTATTACAAATCCAAAGAATAAAACAAATATTTTTGTTAAATTTGTGCTATCTGCTTTTGTCATTTGGTCTTGCAATGAAGCACTTCAAACCATCTATATTTGCATGTTAACCCTAACCCTAGATTCCCAAAACATGTTCGAAGACACCAGAGAATACCAACAAGTAAAGGATTACATTTCATAGTCAGTCTTTTCTTTTTCAGCCGAGTTGTCATTTACTAGGTTTAGAACGCCATTGTGAAGACCATTGTACAATTGGCGAATTTTTGGCCCACGTCCATAACCAGCTAATCCTCCTGCACCTGCGCCTAGAGTTGCTGACCCTGCTGTCGCTGCTGTCGCTGCTGTCATTGCTTTTGCTCCTACTTGTACCACCACTGTTGCTCCTCCAAAATATGGGCCTGCTACACTTCCAATCACAGCTCCTGTAGCAGTCCCAGCAAGAGCCCCAGCAACAGCCCCGACACCCTTCCATAGAACAGCTTTCTCTTTCTCTTTTTCCGTTTCCCTATCCCTTTTATTCTTCTTTTCTTTTCTTTCCTTCTCTCTCCGTGCAATAAGATCATGTGTGCTCTTGTACATTTCCTTTGTGTAGCAGTCTGCATGGTTGATTTTCATCATGTTTTCTATTTTACTGAACAGCTCTCTAACCTGTAGGGATGATATATCGTTATTGTTGAAAGCATGGTATCTGTCTCCACACTTTTTGACAAGTTTTTGAAGGCAAGGGTTTTCACTGATAAACTTCTCGACAGATTTGCCATCCAATTCCTCTTTTCCGGTAAACAGCACAATTGTGTACTTCAAAGCCCCCTCTCCAAAGTTCTCCTGGATCCACTTTACTGCAGCCTGCTGTTCCATTGTAAATCTGTTAAACCTAATTACCAGCAAGAGTGCATGTGGCCCAGGAGCACACATTTCAATACACCTTCCTATCTCACTTTTAAGCTTTTCCTGAGTCATTTCTGTATCATTTATTCCTGGTGTATCTATCACTAAGACATCTTTGTTTTCCACCTTCCCTTGTTTTTTCTCGCCAAATTTAGTCACAGCATTTGAGCTACATTCCACTTTAAATGCTTTGTCTGCCAATATGGTGTTTCCTGATGCACTTTTGCCAGCTCCTGTGTGTCCCACGAGCACAATCCTGAGTGTTGAGTCTGTGTAAACATATTTGAACATGTATTAGCATCTTATCAGATTGACATGTAGATCCATGTTATGTGATATATTTCCCTCATCTCACCATGTCCTGCAGCCATAGTGCTTTTCCCCTCACAGTTCCTGGGTACAGACAACATGAGCTCAGCAACCTGTAGTTGAATACTGATGTTTATATTACAGAAATGAAGACCCCCCCCCCACTCCCACACCAAATGAAATATTGAATTTGTCTGTCTGTCATACACACAAACATATTATATGTAAGGGATAATCGAAAATTAAATAAATAAATTATACACACACACACTAGAGGTAAACAGATGAGTGTGGAAAAAAACATTCACTCTGACTAATTTTAATAATATACACTATTACAGCACTGACACGAGTGACACATCAAGTTCACCTGCTTGAGGAGAATATTGTAACAGAGAGGAGGGCAGAGCCATTTGATTAAACAAATTAGTACAATTAGTTGCAATTATGAATTAGAGTGACACATACTAAGGGAAATCAAATTATACTGATGTGGACGTGAACCATAAGAGCTGGCTGCAAAGTCAGAAAGATTTCTGCTGCCATTCATTGACTGACAAGACATTTTTATGTCATTATGTTTGAAATAAGCAGCAAAAATTTGTTTTCACTGCACATTGGCGCCATAGTTATACCACTTGTTCATGTGGATTCTTTTAAAATGTATCTATTGTGAAGATGTATACTACAGACAAGTGAAAGATAAAATGAGCAACAATCTGTTCCTTACCACTGACAAACTTTTCTTATCCTACTTACATTCTTCTTCATGTCTTTCCATATTCAAGTGATTTTGTGCTATATAGTTTAAAATATTGGTTCAATTTCGATTTTTCCATATTAAGAATGTTGCAGAATTTCTGATTTCTGTAACCTAGTGTCTTTTATAATCTGTGAAGAACTGAGAAAAACATGGACGTATCATTTTGTTACTATTTTCTTCACAGGCCTCACCTGAAAATGGAAAATGATTTTTACTTTGAAATGTTTGACTTTCTTTTATAAAGATGTAATGTGTTCAAAGTCAAAGCCCTTATAGGGCCCTCATTAGTCTTTTTGGTAATGCCCCCGTTCATTTGGGGATTTAAAGATCAGGCTCCTATCTAAGTAAAAGAAGAGACAACTCCACAAAGGTTGGTCAAACAGATATTAAACTACATAACGTGGATCTGTATTTGGATCTGACATTCCTTGCATGCTTAAATACGGCTCAAAAGGATGATATTTTCCAGGTTTTGTCGCTCAAATTGCATGCGCCAAATTTGCCAGCAATTATGGGCTTTCTGGCCACAGATTCACCATGTTTAGCGTTACAGTTTCCTTCATTCATTTCTCCCTCAGTGATGCGTCTGGTGCCTTAATGCCTCTAATGTCTGCTGTGAAAGCTGAGAATACTGGACATAGTGCAGTGCACAGGGACATGTATACTAAGCAACATGACCTGCACATAGAGATGAGACAGACCTACTGTATATAGAGAGATAAAAATGTCTATATATTTGTACATGTACCATGCATGTACCATGATCCACAAATTACCCGTGACATTTGAATAAACGTACTATGATAAACACATATTTGTAAACATACATTATTTTCACAACGTGATCTGCACATAGAGCGGAGACAGATCTAAGCCGTCAAATATGCTAGTCAATCAATTAAACAAATACGGACGAAAGTACAGTTGCATAAACTGACAATTACATAGAAGACTGATGAGATCATGCTATCCAGAGCAGTGTGTAGGCAATTCATGATCTAATCTAAATCAATGTATTAATTCCATTCCTATCAATAGTTCTAATAATATAATAACCGTATGTTAAACGTGAAGTTGATGTGCAGAATTCTGAGATTTCTGTGCACAGTCATTGAATTATTACTACTTCTTTTGCATGTGTGAGTGTGTACAAAGTGTCAAAGGGTAAAGTGTTGAGAGTCTTTACGCCAGGTAGGGGGCTACTTTCTGCTGGACTATTCAGTAACTTATTTGCTCTCTTGCTTTGTCTTGTGTTGCACTTGCTTGATGTTTGACTGTTTTAGGAAAGTTGTTGGCAAGCTAGCCAACATAGCTATCACAATAACATTACAAAGAAGCCGACGCTAGAGCACTTATTACTAGCATCAATGTTCAAGCCTGTTATAACAAGCTTGCCAACATCGCTAATGAGATGCCTTGCTAGCGGCTAAACTGAGCAAAACCTGTTGAAATTTGCTTACTTTGTTTATGAGAAACTAGCCAGTCAACAACTTTCCTAAAACAGTCAAACATCAAGCAAGTGCAACACAAGACAAAGCATGACAGCAAATAAGTTACTGAATAGTCCAGCAGAAAGTGCCCCCTACCTGGCGGCTCCAGAAACTCCATAGTGTTACTTTAAAGTGTTATTTCGGACACAACAATAGCCAACATGACGTTTCCTTTTGACAATAGCCAACATGACGTTTCCGTTTGACATTGATGATAGAAGTCAATCAAAGTTGACAAGCCAAGGCAGTCTCAGGCTTAAGCCGTTAGCGTTGCGTATAGCCAAGTCAATTCTTTCACATTCGGAAGTTTAGTCCTTGCACCTATTTGGTAGCTTAAAGCAAAACGTGTACCACTACCTGATGGTTTAAATTTAAAATAAATTACTCAAATAAATGTTATACTGTAGGCCTATGTTAACTAGTAGTAGTAGTATCTCCCATGTGAAAGACTCAATTCATGTGTGGTGTGGATTCACCCTTCACTAGGTGTGTGTGTGTTTGTGTGTGTGCTTGTGTGAGCAGAGCATGCTTGATGTGACCTCTGGAGGTACTGCCTCTCTTCATAATAATCTGCCTGACTAGTAAGCCTCAGTCCAGCTTGTGTTTGTTTCTTTATCTGTAGTTGACAATATGGGAGTAGAGCTAGGAATAGGAAGGGAAGGCTGTGTTAGTAGAAGTTGCTTGGAGGGAGGAAGAGACACGAAGCAAACCACAGCAAAACAGCAGCATTGTCAAAACCAGCAAAACAACAAAAAAGCAGCGTTGTCCAGCAGCCACGGCCAACTCCAAGCATCCACGGGCATTGAACACGAACGACACAGGGAGCAACTACCACACGTCAACAAGCTGCACGCAGCGCACAAAGAACGTTCAATCCGACTCTGGGGATTGAAGCAGGGGATGGTGCGACAGCCGGAAACAAGAATTAGGCTCTCCCTTTGACTTCTTTGTCATTTATAGATCTGTGCAGGTTAGTCAAATCAACAGATCTTTATGCTGTGTTTGTTAATGATTAACAGCAGTTACCTTACTGTGACAGCACTCACAGATAACTAGTGCTACCAAGGATGCTTCATGCTTCATACTCCCTCATTAACGTGTTCTGGCAGTACAATTACAAAGTGTAGGGCAGAGAGGGACATATCCCACAGACGATTCTAAATAAGTCAATAACATCCTTCTTGTTAATGTGGAAACAAAGTCAAGGGCAGAGGGTGACATATCCCACAGACAATTCTGAATAAGTCAATAACATCCCAGCAGCCCATTCAGACAAACCCTGATTGTATCCTAGTCGGTAAAGTGATGCTTTCACACATAATTTATAATGTATAAAGAATGTGAGAACAACAGGAGGGTTAATGCATTTCTCGGTCAGAGTACTGTAAGTTCTCAAAATTATCTTTATGCTGTGCTTGTTAATAGTTAATGGCACTCACAGATTAATGTGTTCTGATAGAGAAGTGAAGGGCAGAGGGAGACATATCTGACAGACGATTCTGAATAAGTCAATTACATCCGTCTTGTTAATGTGGAAACATCTATACAGGATACACCTAACCTAACATACCTAACGGGTCACAAACATCTAGACCAGATAGGTGTAACCTACTTAACTTTCACAAAGCGTGGCGTGGGGTGTAATGGAACCAACCATAGGCATATAAATGTACACACCGCACTACCCCTAAAGTCTATTGGGTTAACAAGTCATCCATGTTGGACAGGGCAGAACTGACTGGTGAAGCACCTGATATCGTTCCGTTTAGGAAATCCAAACATGTAGCCTAGGAAAGCTACATGTGTTAATTCATACTGGCTACACAATCACTGTGGTTGAAAACGGCTAACCTATGTGATAAGTCAATAAGCTAACATTGTGAAGCCACTTTAAACCAATGACTGTGTAGCAGAAATGTCTGAAAGACGAGGCAACACACAGAGAATGAGCACACAAACTGCATTTACATTAATGGCCGAGGAGCATTCACTAATTTCAGTCGGGGAGGTTCACACCGGTTTCAAAGAACAGAAAGGATCCTGCCTCCAACCTTTTGTTCCCTTTGATTACTTATTTGTTAGCATTTTAATTTCCAGCGCATTAGGGGGCGCATTATCACTACTAATGTAAATGTATCAGGCCTACAGACTGCTCCTGGCTGATCCTGGGCCAATGGACAACTTTGCTTTAGTGAGGGGTCTATCTTATCAGCTGATGAGTTCAAATAGCATCAACCTGCTGCCAGGACAAAGGACAGTACCTTTAATTCAATCAGAATTGGAGAAATGATCTCATAAATAGCGTAGACTATTTCTCTTCAACATTGTAAGCGACTCTCCATAGACAAAGAATAGGCCAATGTTTTGGTCAGCCAGTCATTGACTGTAATTTCTTTACTGTATGCATCTTTATACACCAGGTAGACATAGTAGTGATAATATAATACAGTTTGTATCATTTCATGTCGGCCTAAAGACCAATAGTCATAAATATAAACTGTCTAATCTTTTGAAATATTCACACTCTCTATCGTTTTCCCGGCGACCCAATGTAGTCCCGTTTTTCAGCACTTCAAAAAATCATATCACAAATCAAATTTTGTCTCATTTTTCCTCGTTCCTCAAAACTCATGAGTCGAGCTTTTGAGACGAAGATGTTTCTTATCACTGTTTAGGAGAGTCATTCAATTCCACATCACACGTGATTTTCCATGACTGAAACTCCAGAACGTTACACAAGTAGACAACGCGATGCCTGATGCTTTTGTTATCATGAGTGCCTCCTTGTGTTGACAATAAATTACCTGATTTGTAATCTGTGTTGACAGCGAATTGTCTTCGAAAGTAAGAAGACAATTAGATAGTAATGCCTAATAGGGAAATAGCCCTCGCAAGAGGCATTACAGAATTATTAGACAAATCATTCAGAATAATTTCTTCCATAGGAACCTTCAATCTATCTAATTCCTGGTAGACAGGTCTCTTGTTGCAAAGCATTTCTATTGCCTAATAACATCATATAAAACACTTGTCTGTGTTTAGAAACACATGTATGCCCTTATCACCTGGTAATACTGTTTACCCTGAAAGATCAAATACAATAGAAAGGGTTTAGAGCAGGGGTACTCAATAGGCGGACCGCGGTCCGGATCCGGACCCAGACGCAATCAAATTTGGACCGAAGCCTAAATCAAAATTCGAATTTAATCATGATCAAGCAACGTTTCATTGGTGCGTGATTTCGCGCTATATATTTTTTTCCTACTCGATGTGGTTTCTATCTTCCGTGTCCAATCCAGAGGTCCAATCAGGAGCTGTAATATAACAACATCACTATGACAACTCACTCACCTACTCAATGTTGGCCGCGAGCTCTGTGGGTCACGCAGGTTGTGTGTGTCAATGGCAACAATGCCGGCAGATATATATGTGAACGGTATTTTTTCTCAGCGAACGAAAATCATGGCGTGCTTTAAACCCGACAAAAAGAGAAAAGTTGATTCCAAAAATCGCGAATTTAAGACAGACTGGACTGACAAGTATGCATTTGTGCTGCCTGTGGGGAGCACAAAACCGATGTGTTTAATCTGTAACGAGACGGTTGCCCTTGTCAAAAGTGGTAACGTGAAACGTCACTATGAAACAAAGCATGCACACTTCGAACAAAAATACCCGCAGAACTCTGAGGTAAGGGGCAGAAAAAGAAACCATCTGCAATCATACCAAGCAACATGCAGTGTAATAGTTAGATCAGCCACACAACAAGAGCGTGCATACCTCAACATATTTCAGAATCAGAATCAGAATCATGTTTATTGGCCAAGTACATTTTCATAAACAAGGAATTTTTTCTGGGTTTAGTTGCTCTTAATGTACTTCAACTGAAAATATGCAGTATAACACAACAGTTTAGGATAGAGATACTGTTGTGAGTCTGCCTTTTCAACCATGAATATGGTGAAAAACAAATACAGGAGCACACCCAATGAACACTTAGTGTAACAATCAGTGCCTCCGCCTGGCCATCACACCTTTTATGCCCAAGTTTCAACCACAAAAAAGTGTCACCTTGCACACAAATAAGGCCAGACCACATAACCGTTTGTGCATATGTTTTTGGATTTTGACCGTCACTGTTCCGGACCCTGGACTGAATGGAAATTTGGCGAGTGGACCTTTTGGGTTTCTAATTGAGTACCCCTGGTTTAGAGTCTAATCGGTCAAACACAAGACAAAATAACCCAAAGACACATACTTTAGAAAAGACGGCAACTCCTAGGCTCTCCCTTTGGCATCTTTGCTGTAATTGCACTGGCCAGGTTAGTCAAACCAACAGATCTTTATGCTGTGTTTGTTAATGATTAACAGCAGTGACCTCACTGCGACAGCACTCTTAGATAACTAGTGCAACCAAGGATGCTTCACCTGCTTGGAGGAGGAAGGAGGGCAGGTATGCAGACCACTCCCTAATAAACGTGTTCTGGTAGTACACGTACAAAGTGAAGGGCAGAGGGTGACATATCCGACAGACGGTTCTGAATAAGTCAACAACATCCCGGCAGCCCATTCAGACAGACACTAGTCGGTAAAGTAATACTTTCACACATAATTGAATGCACTTCATAATCAGAGTACTGTATGTTCTCAAAATGATCTTTATGCTGTGTTTGTTATTGATTACAGTTTTTCACAGCGAAAATTCGGCACAATTTGCACAACCTTCACTTCATGTACCAATCGCTCGACCCAATTTGGCACTACTTCACACGCCCTTATCTGCATTAGACTCTGATTTTCCTTGTTTACACTCTGATGGCAATTACACATCACCTTGTTGTCAAAACACTACACACAATGTTCAGCTGGGGGGTATTCGTCGTAGCTCGCTAAGTGGTTTAGCGAGCTAATTTTCAGGCTAAGATAAAAAACGCCCCTCTTTTTGGTTCGTGGAAGCAACTTTTGATAAATCACCATAGTTACATATCGATTAGCACTAACCTGCTCCAGGGCAGGCTAACTTAAGTGTAGCTGGATAAGCTTGCCACACCCCCGGAAAAAGGAGGGATCCCATTGACCAAGGACTGATATTAGAGTTAGATTAGCGGAGGGAGAGAGTTCTTTGCGATCGCCAAGATCCAATATTCTTGTATGAGCGCTACCGATTCAGCCGACAAGGAATCATTAATTTACAAGACCTTCTCGAGTCATTTATTGCAAACACCACAGTCGAACATGGACTGTCTTGCGCTTTTTTGCGAGTGGTACATTTTTGTAGTGTCGGTGATGCAGAGAACAAAGCACTCATAATTATATGAGTGTTATTAGTACACCATAGCATATCATTATTGTAGAAAATGATTAAGGTGGACTCATGATAAGAATAGACAATTTATTTTCACTGCTTCAATTTATTGCATTTGTTATTAATACATTTAGTCATTTAACAGACGCTTTTATTCAAAGCGACTTCCAAGGAAATGGAAAACTACATCGAGGAAGGAGGTGATGGGATTTGAACTAGCAACCATGCAGATTCAAACCGGTAGAGGCAACCTCTGTACCAGTGGACACTTGCCGTCAGGTATTCATACATAGATATCACTCTATAAACATCCCAACACACCTTGCTCTCACAGCGGTGGTGGTGTTGAATTTTGCCATGATTATGGTCTTGTATTCTTCATAAGCGTTCATGTTCATCTCCTACTCGCCAGCGGAGAAAAAAGAGCCCTTTTCTTTGAGTTTAGAACCATTATACCGTTAGAAAATCATGGTTTTGGTGATCGACCTTTCCTGCCTTTTGAAGTAGGACGTGCACGCGCAAATGCCATGATAACTTTAGCCTGGTTGAAATTAACCACATGATTAGGATGCGGATCAGCCGTTAACAAACCGATATTTGCTGTTCTCAATCAGCTCGCTAATCTTAACGGGCTAAAAGGCCAATTGATTAACTTAGCTTCAACTCTACGACGAACGTACCCCTGTTGCACACACTTCTCAAGTAAAATCTCGAAGCATCAACCTACAACACACAAATAGTCAAATCTCTAAACATTCAGGTCGGTTGAGCAATTTGCAATGAGGACTGCAGCATAAAAGTGCCTTGAGCCTCTGTTTTGTTTGGTAAACAATGGAGAACTTTGAAGAGATCAACAACCAAAGAAGGAGAGGGGTAAGAGTGAGAGGAGGAGGAAGAGGAGGACAAGAAGGACGGGGACAAGGGGAAGGAGGAGTAGGAGAACAAGGAGGAGGAAGAGGATGAGAAGGACAAGGAGAAGAAGGAGGAGAAAGAAGAAGGAGAATGGTCATCTCTAATAAGATTTGGGCCGCTGTGGTAGACCGTGCTCAACCATGGTTTGAGCATGAGGGAGGGGAGAGGAGTGTCAAACCAAATCTCAGCCGCTTCACAGTTGCTGCCATCATTAGAACCTTCAGGATGGAGAACAGGTACGAAATCTATTTGCCTTGTGTACTGTAATACTGCATATCAATAGAATACATTCTGCTCACAGTATTTGTATTTTGCAGGACTGAAAGAGAACCACACCGTGGAGGAAGAACACACACTTTCACTGCCGAACAGGAGACTGAAATTGTAAATATGGTTTGTGAGAACAACGGTATCACACGGTTTACAGTACTGTACCGTTCTCTGTGTGTACCGAAATAAAACTTTTTTTGCTGCATATTTGTGTGCTATTTTATGTTTGACTATGAAAAAAGTAGGCCTACACTGAGACATTTTACAAAAGGAGAAATGGCTCAGTCTGGTGTGTTCCATTTCGATGATTGTGTTTTCAATTTTGCACTGCAGTGTGCTCAAAATGCTTGGTAGTGTGCAGCAAATGCTTAGTTGTGTGTACTCAATGAATGTATGTGTGTGTCTTTTGAAAATATGGCTGTGTGTACCAAATGAAAACACAAGTTCCATTTTGTGAACAGTTAAGAGATTTGATGGCAAAGAGTCATCTTGCAAAGGGAGTGTCAGGTTTAGCATTTTGTGTGTGAGGTTTTCAGTTTTCTGTGTGCAGTTTTGAGAAAGCCGTTATTGTTTTGAAAAACGTGTGTTAACAGAAAAACTGTAATGGCACTCACAGATAACTGGTACGACCAAGGTTGCTTCACCTGATTGGAAGAAGAAGGGCAGGTATGCAGACTACTCCCTTATAAACGTGTTCTGGTAGAGAAGTGAAGGGCAGAGGGTGACATATCCGACAGATGATTTTGAATAAGTCAATAACATCCCTTTTACACACACCTAGATAAACCAGTATAGATTGTTATGTGGTGATGTAGAAAATCTCTGTTGGCGGTTAAAAGTACAATAGAAGTCTGTTGCATCTGTCATAAGGACGCGGTAAAGATGCAGCTATTAAACGCGGCATCACACATCTGAATGTGTGTGTGTGTGTGTATGTAACCTTGAAGTTGTTATTTCCATCCAGTCATCATCACATTTATGTTTAAATTCCATGCATACTATTTAAAACTGTACACACCACCAGCACAAATAGTAGGCTGAATTTTGTTTTAAACCTGAATAGTTTATGTAATTGCAACCTACCTTTGGCAAAGAGCTTGTCGCCGGAAGATTAAGACTACTGGAGTGAAGTCGTGAAGAATATTGAGATCAGAGCCCAGTGCAAAGCTTCAGCAAAAATGATAACACTTTAGCTGACGCTGTTTGTTATAAAGCCTCACCTGTTGTTGCGTGTCACTGGAAACGCCCAGGTTTCGTGTAAAGCATGTTCACATGACACCTGACTTCTGGAATCCCCAACCGTTGTACTTTGGTCGACCTTTTTTATTGGTATTGATGTAGATCTGCAGACAGCACAGTTATTTTCTCATTGATAATACGCCCTGTGTTCACACCACCCAGTCTCACAAGCAATACAATCCATCAAACAAGCAATACAATCGTATCCTAAGTAAAACTAAGCACTCAATGCTTTATCAACCGTCAATAGACTTTTTTACGCATCATGGTCGCTATTCAGCCAAAACGATCTGATTAACACGATTATAATGAGTCTTCTTATAACACTAACAGGAAATGTTGAGAATACGTTGACAGCAGCATCAACCATGGTTGTCAACAATCGTTTTTGTCACCAAAAGAGATGATATATCTAGGAAACGATTTTGTTTTCTTTATTTCATCCCTGTTATAGTCTTGTATGTTTTCTCCTCAAGCTTGCTTTGACAGTTTTGTTTTTCATGGTCATGTCAATAAAGCTCTATTTGAACTTAATTGAACTGAAAGAGTGATAGGGATCTTCGCTTGACAGTCTTGGCAGTTAGTTCACCGTAGGCCAATTGTTGGTGATAGTCATTTAGCTTGGATTGCTATATAGTCCTTTCAGTAAAGATTTTGTTTGCAGCAACTTTGATACAGACCTAATGGAGGCCACATACAGACGCTCAATTATTTATCTTGAGGATTCTTCTTGAAATAGCCAAAGCTAGATTGTTTTTTGTTTTGCTTTTTTAAACCGGCGCTTTTATTCTGGGTTGACGCGTCCTTCACCTTTGTGTGCACTGTTCAGCACTCGGTTACTCCCCCCTCCTTCAGACGCTGCAGGTCAAGTTCCACTATTTGATAAGTTTCTATCTGTTAAAAACATCTCAGTTATCAGGGCGAAAATACCCGAGGATTTGCAACCACTGCTATCAACATTGCCGCACCTCTTTGTGTCCTGATTTACTAGAAACACCACAGCTTCACATACATTATGTGATCCAGTCCTTATAAAACATTAATGAATAAAACCATGAAAGAAATGTCTTGTTTTTCAGGCTGACTGTCTCATAAGTCATGAATGATGAAGGTAAATGTGCTCATGCACAATAAGGAAAAAGCACAACCTTGTCTTGAAAGAGATCACCCTTAGTAACGATAAGACAAAACTTTGCAGCCAACTGAACTCACTTTTTTAATGTTTGGCCTTAGAAGAAATTATAACAATTAAACGGACGCTGCTGGTTATATAATGTATCCTGTGGTTGCATGTCACTGTCACATTTCTTGTAAAGCATGTTCACCTGACTTCTCGGAATCCCCAACCGTTGTACTTTCGTCGACCTTTTTTATTGGTATTGATTTGGATCTGCAGACAGCACACTTTTTTTCTCATTGATAATACTTTCACACAACCCAGTCTCACAAGACTGTATTACGCATCATGGCCGCTATTCAGCCAAAACGATCTGATTAACAAGATTATAATTAGTCGTCTTAAAACAGTGAAAGGAAATGTTGAGAATATGTTGACAGCAGCATCAATCATGGTTGTCAACCATCGTTTTTGTCACTAACAGGGATGTTAGTTAATTCTAACATATAAATGTATGTACTTCCTGTAATGTTTGAGAAGATGAAGCAAGGAGAACAAGCCGTGAGCAGACGTGCCTAGCGCATGCTCGTGCTGCGCCGAGCTGACCGTGGCTAGTGACTGAATGAAACACATTCTTTCGCTAAGCCTTCTTCTACAAGTCTGTTATTCCTGAACAAACTAACTTGAACCAAGCGTGGGCATCCGACGAATTCGACGGAGGACAGCAAAATCTTCACTAGAAACACCTCAGCTTCACATACATTATGTGATCCAGTCCTTATAAAACATTAATGAATAAAACAATAAAAGAAATGACTCTTGGTTTTCAGGCTGACTGTCTCATAAGTCATAAATGATGAAGGTAAAAGCGCTCTTGCACAATAAGGAAAAAACGCAGCCATGTCTGGAAAGAGATAACCCAGGGGCGTAACTATAGGAGGTGTGTAAAGGGGCTATTTACCAGCCTAATTGCTGCCCCCTGCAGGTTACCTTATTTGGACAGCATTACCTGGGCACTGAATCAAGTCACACGCAGACAAAGGGAAAAGCAAAGACTTTTATTTCTCTTTATATTATATTTTCTGGGGAGAGAGCAGTGGCCAAAACATGCATCACATCCATGTAAAGTGCTAAGTGCAGATTAATAAATAGATAAATAACATGAAGGGCTATACACAGGGACAGATGGATATATAAATTAGCAATAAATACACCGCAAATTAATAGGTGTTTCAGATGGGCAAAGTACAATCAGATAAAATACGTTAAATTCCTCTGTACAGACTGTGATGGCCCAGCCGGTGAGCAGTGCCCCACATGGCTGAGTACAGCCAAACGAAGGCAATTAAGAGGCATGGTGTTGGATGGGCGGTACTAACCCAGAGGATTCTCATAGGGAACTCCTCCCTACCCAGGTGTCTCTGGTTGTCCCTCCCAGGTGCACTGAATCAATCAGGCAATCAGGAGCCTTTTTAAACTCAACCAGAGGATACGGAAGCCAGACTGTCTTGAGCTACAGAGGAGTGAGAACCAGACGCCTTCCAAGACAGTCTCAGGGTAAGAGGCCCGCGCCCTGCCTTTTATATTACTGAAGACAAGTAATCGCTGTATCTCTCTCTTGCCTCAGGAAGAGCCCGACGGAGCCCCTGACGCCAACGGCCAGACCGGTGAAGCTTTTTGAGTTACCTTTGTGCTCCCCCTCCCTTTTCCCCCTTCAGTTTGTACAATAAATTCCTAAGTTCTGTTCACCGCAACTCCTGTGTCTGACTGCTCTTTTCCAGTTTGTGTACCCACTGTTTGCCCTTGCAAGGCCAGGCTCCCACAAGACACGACACTTTGCACAGAATATGAGCTTGCTCTTCCTTCTTCCCCTCTCTCCCTCTCCTTTCATATCACATTGCTAATGCTTATAATAATGCTGATAAAATGGCCATATTGCCTACTGTTAAATCTACTACCCAAAGGTATCTCCTTATCTGTTTCTGAAATTAATGTCTACTAACACAAATGTTCTCTCTCCCTTATAGCATGTTCCAATTGCTGATGGATGTGGAAACATTGATCCTCACCCCCACTACTCCTCATCTACGCATATGGACAGCCAAACTCTACCCACTCACTCTGTTCTTTTCTTTCTCTCCTAATCTAGACTATCTTCGCTATGGGACGCTGCTGTAGTCTCTTCACCCGATCCACCTGTAGAAACCCTGTGCAAATTCCACCCACCGCCACCGGACTGCCGTACACTTACTCTACCCCATACCCTATGCTAACATTTATATACAATAAATATTATTGCCACCACTGACATGTTTCTCTGTCCCTACCCCCCTTACCCCTGTAACAGTAACCCTATGAGCACAGTGTATACAACTGGTCTTGTTTGTATCATGTATTTACCACCGGATGTCTGTATATACATATATTATGTACATACATTGTGCACAACACTTGTTGTTTCCCTTCCCCTTCTGCCACAAAACCCTCCCCATCCCCCCCTTCCTATCTCCACCCGGCCAACCTCAAGCAGATGGGTCCCCCCTTATGTGCCGTGGTTCTGCTTAAGATTCCTTCCTGACTAACAGGGAGTTTTTTCTTGCCCCTGTTGCCATTGTGCTTGCACATTGTGTTCAGGCTCTGGGCTCTTTAAAGCGCCTTGAGACAATTGTATTGTTATGGCGCTATATAAATAAAACTGAATTGAATTGAAGTATAGTTAAATCAATTTGAAAGTCACGACAACCTAGTTCATTGAGCAGAGCACAACTTTACTCGTAATAATGCCTTTTAAGCATAAGAGCGGAAGTAGAAAAAGGCAAGAGAAAAAAGAACAGGAGGAGGTGGCAAAGCTGCCTAAATTGGATTATTTTGGCTTTTTAATTAGCTAGTCGCCAGCCCACGGAGTCCCCCAAGGACGACCCCCCTGCTAGCAGCAGTGCAGCAATTCAGCTGGGATAAGCATCGCTGCCCTCAGTGGTTTGTCAGCAACCATGCAACAGGTAACCTACATTGTGTTCACACCCGTCGCTTCTGAAATATGTAAGGTTGATACATTAAACACTATTCATATTGATAAGTTATATATATAGCACCTGGGAGTTCAGTTAATAGAATTGAGAAATCTTCATGAGATAGCCTACACACAATTTCTGTGCGAGATTGAACTGTTCAAAGGTAGGATCAAAAGCAGTCAAATAAATGTGCACAAATAAATGTTTTAATCAGTTTTATTAAATCGTGTGGATTATTATGAGTTACTATCGGAAAACATGTCCAATTCCAGGCTTCTTGGGGAATTTCTCTTGTTCTTAAATGTCTCCCCAAGACATTTAAGGGCCCTTCCATAACATCTAAAACAACTATGGAGAACATTACACCTCCCAGTAGTTTGTTTTTGAGGTGAACAATAATTAATGGGTAACATGAATCGAAGTAAGAGTGTCCAGTTCCAGGGGACGTTGGACCAATCATGCCAGCTACTGTGTGTTACTGGTTCTGTTGCCGTGCTACTGTCTGTACTACTTCTGTTGCCATGCTACTGTGTGTTACTGGTTCAGTTGCCGTGCTACTGTGTGTAACTAGTTCTGTTGCCGTGGCAGTGCCACACATCTCTGTCTGACTCTGAACCGGGCCATCAGTCCGAGGTGTCCAATGGTAGCAAATGGGGACTTTAAGCAGCGACGGTTGAAGGGACGGCTACGGCGTTCGAGTGACACTTTGCGCACGCTAGATTCAAGCAGGTCATTATATGTTGTATCGTATTTGACACTGTCATTTCGTTTATATTCGATTCCACCGTTAGTAGCTTTATGGATTATTAGTATATTTGTTAAAGATACCTGCTAATTTGACCGATTTTCCAGTTTGTTCATAGACATGTCATCCGTTGCCAGCACCCAAGATGATGCTCAGAGCGAACGTCAGTTTGCCCAAGAAGTAGCCGTTGAGAGTTACAATTAGTTGCTTAGTGATAGTCGATTACCACTACTACGGCAACCCGTTGGAATGTTTCGTGGACGCCGTAGCCGTCCCTCTAACGTCACTGCTTAAAGTCCCTAATGACTGGTCCGTGACAGTGACGACCATTCTTGTGTAACTTTTAGGCAGTGGTCAGTCAAACGTGACGCAAATTCACAATTTGTTAAGTTTATCAAATAGTGCACAACCCAAAATACATTACTGCTACTGAAAAACACTGTAAAGATTTGCATATAACATATAATATAATTGATATAATATAATATGTATAATGTAATGTTATGTAACATTCTTTTCATGGATGATAGCTCATGATGTGTGTTAAAGGCCTCTACATATGGCTCTCGTTAGCTGTGTTTGAACCTGGTAGCATTTATGAATATTAGCTTGCCTTCTACGTCCACTATTCCCTGTACAGACATCAGTAATGAAACACTTTTCGTACTCCGCTTGGAATCTTTCACTTTCACTTGTTTGTCTCATTTTAAAGAAACCATATCATGAGATAGTTTGTTTTAGAGCAGAGTTAGCTTTGAACAGATGCACTGCTTCAGCTGCCTCACACTTCTGTGTGTCTCGTTTTAAAGAACTCTCACATCAGTATAATAATCCGCATCAGAGTCAGAATCAGAATCAGAATCGTGTTTATTGGCCAAGTAAGTTTACACATACAAGGTTATGGTGCGATGCTTTCTCGGATAGCCACGACTCTCTCAGTATTTTTAATGGCCCTCGAACGGTGTGACCGAACACAAGTTCAGAGGGGCTAAACCCCAGCGACTCTTGAACGACCTCGCGCACAGCAAACAACACAAAAGGCACCCCTTCATCCCAGTCACGTTCCTAAGACACTCTCCTACCCCTCCTCAAGACACTCTCTTTACCCTCCTTAGACACTCTCCTACCCCTCTAAAGACATAGTTCCACGTTCCACCTACAAAAAAAAAACACCTCCCCCTTTCCCCTCTTGCCCTCCCCCCTCAGATGTACGCTTTCTCCTCCTCCCCCCCTCATACGTACGCTTTCTCCTCCTCCCCCCCTCAGACGTACGCTTTCTCCTCCTCCCCCCCTCAGACGTACGCTTTCTCCTCCTCCCCCCCTCAGACGTACGCTTTCACCTCCTCCTCCCCCCCTCAGACGTACGCTTTCTCCTCCTCCCCCCCTCAGACGTACGCTTTCTCCTCCTCCCCCCCTCAGACGTACGCTTTCTCCTCCTCCCCCCCTCAGACGTACGCTTTCTCCTCCTCCCCCCCTCAGACGTACGCTTTCACCTCCTCCTCCCCCCCTCAGACGTACGCTTTCACCTCCTCCTCCTCTCCCTCAGACGTACGCTTTCTCCTCCTCCCCCCCTCAGACGTACACTTTCTCCTCCTCCTCCTCTCCCTCAGACGTACGCTTTCTCCTTCTTCCCCGCTGGAGGAGTGGGCTGCGGGTTGCCCTTCCCTCCCCCGAAGGCGCCTGCCACCGAGGACCGTCCTCCTCCTCCTCCTCCTCCTCCTCCTTCGGGCGGCGGGGCGGAGCCCGCATTGATCAGAGCCCCTCCCACCAGCATGACCGCCACCGCCGGGTCGTAGAAGTCCCTCACCACCATGTGCGCCGTCCAGCTCACGGGCACCAGGAACGTCAGCGCCACCGCCACGAACACCAACCCGCCCGCCCGCGCCAGCCGCGCCTTGGCGTCGTGGGCGCCGCCCAGGCAGTGGGTGCACAGCACGGCGAGGCCCAGCCCCCGCAGGCCCAGGAGAAGGGCGACGATGGCCAGGGCGCGGCGCGCCTGGGTGCCTGGGGCGAGCGCCAGGCCCGAGTCGAAGGTCTTGCACTGGGTGTGTCCGGTGCTGGAGCGCACCAGGCAGCTCATCCACAGGCCCTCCCACTGGGCCTCCGCCACCACCAGCTCCCCGCCCACGAACGCCGACACGCGCCAGAAGGGGGCGGCGGTCACCAGGGCCCCGCCCACCCAGCCCGCCACGGCCAGGAGCACGCCCAGCACCTGGAGGCCCGTGGTGGCCATGGCAACGGAGCGGCGGGATGGAGAGGATGGGGGAAAAGGGTGAGAGAGAAAGTGAGAGATGAACGGGGAGTGAAAATGAGAGCAGATTATGAGAGAGAGAGGAAATAGAAAAAGGAAGAATGAAAGAAAGAGACTGAGAGAAAAGGGGAAGGTATAGCAAACAAAACTAGAGCAAAACTAAAGCAGGTAAAAGAGAGAAAAGAGAGGTGGATCGGGGCGGGTGAGAACTTAGACGTCTCTTGTTGTTTGCTTGTCAGATATCTTTTCTGCTCTCTTCATGGCATGCTACTTAGGCTCTCTACACTGTGCACAAAGACACTGGGAGCCCATGGTCACGCTGATGGGTGGTGAGGATGATGATGATGATTGATGAAGATCGTGGTGGTGGTGTCGTGAATCTGGAAATGCAAGTCTCCGCCCTCACGTAGTCGGCCCGAGACAATAATGTCAGTTTCCCCTCAAAAACATTTCGGGATGTGCTTCAAGCTCAAACTAGGAATGGAGAATAAATGATCAAACCAAACATTTCAGCTACCTTTTCATTGTTATTGGGTCATCACAAGTCAGATTCAGATTCAAATTCCTTAGCAGCGAAATGAAATGTAATTGTATGTTAATGTAAAATAAAATACTTAATGCTGACAAAATCATTCGAAATGATGAATTGCAATACGCTTTAGTTTTACAATTTATAGATTAGTGGAGAATTCTGTTGATTTTTTTAAATACTTCCTGTGTGTTGAAGTACACACATAAGCTACTTTTTCTATACTATTATAATAATTATACAGTCCATGTAATAAAATTTCACATATAGATAATATTTCATAGTTCACATACATTCAAGCCTGCCATGCCAATCATACTCACGTGAGAAGAGCAGAGGACAGGCGGGTTTATCGGCGATGTGTACCGGCGAGCAGCGAGCGCTGACTGGTGCTGTGTGCCTGGGTGTCTGGGTGCCAGCCAGTGTCTCTGTGGAAACTATCCAGCTGTGTAGGAGGAAAGACATGTTTGGTCAAGCAGGGAATAGCGTCTCTCTCTCTCTCTCTCTCTCTCTCTCTCTCTCTCTCTCTCTCTACACACACACGCACACTCTCACACATACATACATACATACAAACACACACAGGGCACAGTGGGCTGATACATTTGCAAATATTATTATGCAGGCAAGAGACACAAATAAACACACACACACACACACAAACATGCAGACACACATATGCAGAGACTGAGAGAGAGATACACATTCACACACACATATGCAGGGACTGAGAGAGGGACAAACACACACACACACACACACACATGCAGGGACTGACACACACACACACATATGCAGGGACTGAGACACACACACACACACACACACACACACACACACACACACACACATAGTAAGCAGGGACTGAGAGAGAGACACACACTCACACACACATATGCAGGACTGAGATAGAGACACACACACACACACACATGCAGGGACTGAGACACACACACACACACATGCAGGGACTGAGACACACACATACATATGCAGGGACTGAGGGAGGCACTGAGGGAGGGAGCTACAGTCTCTTGCTTGATGTGTCTATAATTGTTTTCTCATTCTTGTACACGTGTGGTATAAAATAAGTAACACAGATAGAGTTTCAGGCCCAACCAGTGTCACACAGTCATTTTATTTCACACTGCTTCTTATGTCTCCAACAAAAAGACATTATTATTTTTATTAATATTATTATTATTAGTAGTAGTATTGTTGTGGTTGCTGTTGTTGTTGTTTTAATTTTTTATTATCTAAATGTGAACATTGAGAGGACTTATTTTATTATTTTATTATTATTTTATTTTATTTTATTTATTAAGCGTAATACAAAGCTAATGAGAAAACCTTTGGTTCCAATTTGATACCTTTATTTCCATAAAAAATACAGCTGACCGCTTCAATTCAAAAGGTCTATCTGATATTTTTTGCCTGATTATATGCCAAATGTGTGCACCGACAACATTGTAAGCATGTGTGTGTGTGTGTGTGTTTATAGCACCTCATACAGCCATGAATTGTCCCTTACGTCACTCTTTGAATGTATTAGCATTGGGAAATATGGGGACGGACTTCCTGCTGGTCTAGTTTTGAGATGAGAGTTAGATAAAAGAGCTGACATCGAGGAGCAGTTACCAGAAAAGGGATTATGCTGTCATGACTCACAACATTCCATTGGAATTCCCATAGACGCACACTTAGGGATGTATTACCTTGTACCTGTCATCAGTCACTGAGTGTCAAAACAGACATATTTGTTTGTGTCCTCTCTTCATTTTAAGCTCTTATCGTTCAGTTAAGAAGGCCCCTGTTGAAGTATGAAGTACTGCACTTAAAGCAGTTACATTCCTGCACTTTTTCTTTTTCTATTTGGTTTTTCTATTTCTTATGTAAAGTACTTATTTATTGTTACACCAGGTTTCTATTGCTCGTAGCTTGACTGTTCTCTCCCTTGCACTCTACGTCGCTTTGGACAAAAGCGTCTGCTAAATGACTAAATGTAAATGTAATGAAGTAGTGAGTGTGTTTTGTACACATACTGTGCATTCAAGTTAGATAGGCCATGAGAAAGGGGGCACTATGTCAACCATAATTTACAGCACACCCTGAAACATGTATTGGTTTTCGCTTCATACAGGGGCGTACATGTATGCACTCATTAAAGGGAGAGACAATCCAATTCCCTCTCTCCCTTTCGTGCTCCTGAAATATCATGCATTCATTCATTCCCAATCTGTAAATAAAGTCAGAAACAACAACAACAACAACAACAACAACAAACAACATCACCTTGCCTCCTGACTGCTAAGTTATAATGAAGGCCCCTAGTCTCCAAGGTTACTGTTTACAGTGTTCTCTACGAACCTCTTTCAGGTTCTATGGTCTAAATATAGCAGGCAGTCTATTAGTGTGCTCCAGCCATAGGCCCTACAAACATAGTCAAGCTTCTCCCTCTTGTGGCGGTCTCTGTTTACTGCAGTTCAGATGTCCCGGCCAACTCAGTTTCACAACAGTGTGTGATGGGAAGCTGGAAACAGACGTCTCAACACTGTGCTGTGTGTTTGAAACGCAGATGCTTCGAAACACACTGTTTCGGGCGTCGTTAAGTTGTCAGGTGATGTTCCACTACTGGAGCCAACCTGGTGCTTTTCACCATTGAGTAGCCTACATACACTTTTGAATGAAGTCAGATGATGGGCCCAGAAGACTAGGATACCCCAACAGTGTCTTTGGTTTTAATTGAACAGAGTTAAGGACTTCTAATTATATTTTTTTATTTAGGCCACTAGGGAAGACTGCATTCGCTCTGGATGATGAAGTCGCGGGAAGATAAAGAAGCCGTCAATTACTATTCAATCCCGACCTTGGGGGTAGTTTATGTTTCTGTTGACAAGTAACACTTTTGTTGAAGCCCACCTTGAAGCATATGACATGCAGTACAACATTCATTTACATCATTCATTTCACTTTTATTCAGGCATTTAAACGGGCAGATAGTACAGTCTAGGTTTACATGAACATACTCAGATATGTACGTAGGGGTTGTTGCTCAGCACCAAATACAGAATGGAAAATGTAATCATAGAATACATATTGGCTGGTGTTAGTGAGCTAATTTTATCTCTCATATTTGTTTTTATGACTTGAATTATTATGATTATTCCAATCTAAATTCAACTCAGCCACTGGGTCATACTGAAGTGTGTCTAGAGGGGGGCAGCCCACAGACTTAAAAACATGGCAGTGTGAGGATTATATCATAATATATTAAACATTATACTTGCCCTTTATTGGAAATGGAAAATTGGAAAATTTGAATCAAGTATTCTCTGTAAACATGGGTTTCTGTTCCTATGGCAACTGGGGTTGTCACAGAATGTTTTTAAAGAATATTCCAAAGTTCAGACTGAACTTATTGAAAAAAGAAATAAGGGTATAGATATGATTTATTGTTAGCACAGTGTTCTCCTCCAGCTAGTCAATGCTGTTGCTTTCCTGACAACAACAGGAGTATTTACAAGAAAGGGCTGACCTCTCTGCCTTGCTGTCTTCAAGTAGTTTTATATTAATTGTTTATCACTATTATGGACCTGTTTGTTTTTTCCTATTCATAAAGAATTAACTTGAAACAGGATTGAATGGGTTTTCAGTTTAGGCTTCATTTCAACTTCACTTCACCCAATCCAACCAGGCCCTACCTCCGTCTCAGAAGAGGGTGCATTTACAAGTTCAGTTTACTGTGTTCCGTGTTCAGTGCCATTATCCATCTGTGGTATAATCGTGCTCTGTGTTCAAAAGATCAAAAGACCAAAAGGTGATACTGTATGTTCTCTTTGAAGGTTGACTGAAGGTTTTGTCATTTTTCTTCATGAATATAAGGCTGCTTCCTCTCAAATTTGGGATTCGGATGGCTTGAAATCTGACGAACTGTACCGTAATAAAGCTCTCTGCTGCCACCGATAGACCCTGCCTGATTCTTTACCACTTTAGCGACAGACACCATCTGATCACCCAAGATCTGTTGGTGTGAAGGAGTGCCTTCTTTTACCTGGACAGTTCTGTGTTTGATTGGGCCAACACTGAGAAGCACACTGAAGTTGCATTGCTTAATTTATTTTACTACTTTTACTGCTTTTCTTTTTACTACTTGCTTCTCCTGAAATCTGAAAACTGTGAATCCATGCTGAACTATTTAGACCTCTGTGTGATTGCCTTAATTGCTGGACGTTTGTTCAGCATATTAAACAATCCAGCCAGCCAGCTGCCAGTGGTTTTAAGTAGACTTCTGCTAACCCTGCCTGCCGTTTACAATAATTTACTTGAATTTGGTAGTAAGAAGAATCAGCTATGTGTCCCCCAGGAGACAGAAACAAAAAGTGATTTTAGGTGAGTTACTGAATCTACCATATAGGATAATGCTAAACCAGTGTGCTCTACAGTCTGAAATACATGTTTTATGTCAAAGAAACGTGTACGAATAATACCCATATCCAAAAAGCATTTATTATTAGTAATCACATTTTTAACACTCAGATCAATAACAATAATCAATAAAATGAGTGACACTTATTGTGTGGACTTCCATCTCCTTACCATCCTTGTGGTGCTGTGTGCCTGTGTGTCTGTGTGTCTGTGTGCATGTGTTTCTGTGTGCCTGTGTGTCTGTGTGCCTGTGTGTCTGTGTGCCTGTCTGCATGCTCACCACAACATCAGTAGCCATTAAATCAAAAAACGCCCGCTGCTGCATGTGTCATAGAAACAGGTGGAGCAATTGGAGGTAAGTTTCATTTCTGAGGAAGTCATGTGACTAGTGTTGAAACACACACCCAAGGCAACATTTCTTCCCGCAGGTGCACTCAGAGACACACAGAAGATTCAGTCTGCTGTCAAGCGAACAGGTACGTGAGGAACTACCATTTTAAAAGACCTTATCTGACCTTATTTGACACTGTAAAGAGTAACCGTCATTTTTAAAGTCCTTATCTGATACTGTGAAGAAGAGTGTAACTGTATTTTTTTAAGTTTTTAAAGACTTTATCTCACACTGTGAAGGGAGTAGCTGGTGCCTTAAGATGATGAAATAATAGGCTGTCAAGACCGTTGTATAAAAAGCTTTTTTTGTCACATTTCCATGCGATGGTCCGACTGCCTAGGCAGCTAGTTGAAAAGGCAGGTGTGTTTATGTGGCACATGACCATTAGGATTCATTTGAAGATAACAATACCTCTAGCTGCCTATAAAGTGGCAAACTCTTGCATACTATTTCTTTAACGTGACTCATTTTATTCATGTTCAGTCTCATCATAACAAGAGATGGATTTCAGTTTACGTGAGTATATTTTTATCATTTCTTTCTTTCTGAGCTACATTGTAAAGAAGGATCAACTGTCATTTTTAAAGTCCTTATCTGACACTGTAAAGAAGGGAGTGGTGGCTGCCATAAATTGATTAAATAATAAGCTGTTAAGACCGGTGTATAGAAGTCAAGTTTTGACTAACTCTCACCTGTATATAGCCATTGTAGCAGTCACGCTCTTAAATAGGACATTAACTAGCTTGTATTTGTTTACACTCTGAGCTACATTGTAAATGGCACATAGTGGTTCTGAACTTGTTTGTTAACATGCTGAGCAATGTAGTGTTTAATAAGGATCTATTTCTCTATGTGTAAGCACTCCCCTATGCATTGTTCTCCTCTTGGTTATTCGCCATGCGCATGTATACATTTAATGCAGAACCTCAAGTAAACCAAGTGATGTTTCACGTGTGAAGTTAACCTCCGTGTGAGCCTGATTATTTATTAATAAGTAGTCGCATAGACACGACAAGCAACACTGTAAATGGCACCATAGTGGTTCTGAACTTGTTTGTTTACATGCTGAGGTACGTTGTAAATACCACCGTAGTGGATCTGACCTTTCAAACGGTCAAAGTCCCCAGGGGTGACGATCAGGAGGACATACAGAGGAAGATCCTGGAGCAAGCGCTTCAGAATAAGTTCCAGGCTTGTTACCAAGACAACCTGTTGAGAGTGAGAGAAAGCACCGCAGCACAGAGAATGACTTTGGGTGAGTGAGAACAGAGCATTCAAGGGGGCGACAGCATGATACTGTTGTCATTCCTGTGCATGGAAATGTTGTGTTAATGTTGTGTTACTGTTGTGTTAATGATGTGTTAATGTTGTGTTAATATCATATTGAAGGCATGATGCAGGTTTTCACTGAGATAATGAAGCATGAGGTTGCTCTTATAACAGTCCTGTCCAAAATGTTCTAGGCAGACAGACACACACCCATGTACACGCACACACACACACACACCCATGCACACACACACACACGCACACACTTGCACACACGCACACACACACACACACACACACACACATATGCACACACTTGCACACACACACACACACACACACACACACACACACACACACACACACACACACACACACACACACACACACACACACACACACACACACACACACACACACACACACACACACACACACACACACACACACACACTTACTGTCTCATTGATAGCCACATGTAGTAAATATATGAATGGGGACATGTTATTGGTCGTAACCCCACACTCTTCCGACAGTCCCAACCAATGAGGCTGAGGAACGGCAGCGCTACCGGCATCAATGGAAGAGTGAGGACAGACAGCGCTTCCTCCAGGAGAGACTAGAACTGTTTCTGTCCGTGATAACCGGGCTCTCGTTGGGGATTGTCATTCATGGCTTCTCAGGTCTTATATCTGGGGGCTTGACTGGTGCAGGCATATGGTTTGTGACGGGCCTCTTCAGACACTGGTACGGACCATGAGTGAGGGTGGGTTTGCTCCCTTTGAATCAGAAACAATTTTGGGGGGGGTGGTTATTAAATATGACATTAAGCAGGTTTACTAACACATTAGTCCAGCTCATGGTTTGGGGTAAAAAATAAAATAAGAATAATAAGCACATAGTGGGTACTTCATGAATAATTAAAACTCACAATGAGCATAAGCATGTTTGCGTGTCTAAGGACTTTGTTTCCTGTTAACACCACTGAAGCACTTGGCCAGATGAATTAATTAAATCAATCAATAAATGAAGCAATTAACAAACAGCATTGATTTCTGCACTAATTCTCTCGAACAATGTATTTCTGTGTCTTATCCCTAGGTCGGCAGTGAGAGCAGCACCGACATAATCCAATCAAACCTTCCGCACTATCGCAACCGTCAGGAGATCTTCGTCTAAACGTTTTAATAGCACCAAGTACCAAGTGCAGACACACCCTACAATTCAAACACAACACAACAGAAGAGAACTGACCAATAATCAAAATAAACAGAACAGAATTAAAAAATCTTCATGAGATAGCCTACACACAATTACTGTGTGAGATTGAACTGTTCAAAGGTAAGATCAAAGGCAGTCAAATAAATGTACACAAATAAATGTGGAAAACCTCTGTCTGTTACTGGTTCTGTTGCCATGTTACTGTCTGTTACTAGTTATGTTGCCGTGATACTGTCTGTTACTAGTTCTGTTGCCGTGTTACTGTCTGTTACTACTTCTGTTGCCGTGGCAGAGCCACACATCTCTGTCCGATTCTGAACCGGGCCATCAGTCCGAGGTGTCCAATAGTAACAAATGACCGATCCATCTGATGTTTTAACAGACAGTGACAACCATTCTCGGGTTACTTTTAGGCAGTGGTCAGTCAAACGTGAGGCAAATTCACAATTTGTCAAAGAGTGCACACCCCAAAATACATTACTGCTACTGAAAAAAACTCTGTAAAGATTTGCTGTGCGTCATGTCATGCCACTAACCAGACTCAGTTTAGACTGAGGAAGATACATTTTAATATTCCCATATAATGTATAATTAAGCAATATAGTACGAGTGCGAGTGGCGCAGGCAACAACACCCGTGGGAATATCCCTTACCTACCCCACTCGCACGAGTACTATATTGCTTTTATAAAACAATTTTATAGTCAACCAATTCACATTTAAACACGAAGTTATTGATTAAATTTTTTTTATTTCGCCCTTGTTTCTCCGCAACAAAAAAATAGTTCCATTGTCAACGTCTTTTGGAATTATAAGAACTTTGAATTAACGGTTATCCTTAATTGTATCAACGTGCTATAGAATGTTTCATCGCGGAGTGATTTATTATTAGCTGTGAAAAGACCGAGTTGGGATGTCCTGGGATATTCCAACTCATGGAACGTCTCTCGTCCAATCAGAAACAGCTAAATAATTCAATAGAACCCAATTGTTTTATAATATATAATATTTATAATGTAATGTGATGTGTGTTAAAGGCCTCTACATATGGCATTCCATCAGTCTCTCTTTAGCTTTGTTTGAACCTGGTAGCATTTATGAATATTAGCTTGCCTTCTACGTCCACAATTCCATGTACAGACATCAGTAATGAAACACTTTTCGTACTCCGCTTGGAAAGTCAAAGTCAAAGTGTTTATTGTCGCATACACCAAATTGCTTCAGCGCAGCGAAATTCTTACGACTTGGCAGCCAACATCTACGCAGTAGACGGCATACAGGTAACAAAATAACATATACCAAAAATAACATATAACACTATAACATATAACAATTAACAACAGTTTGAAATACAAGAAGGGCTAGCAGCAGTTTCCAGGGTGGGGAATATTAAATGTATTCTTTTATTTGTAAAAGAAATATCACTTTTTTGTCTCATTTTAAAGAAACCATATCATGAGACAGTTTGTTTTAGAACAGGGTTTGCTTTGAACAGATGTACTTCTTCAGCTTTCTCACGCTTCTGTGTGTCTATGCATAAACGTCCAGTGTAAAGAACCCCTACATCAGTATAATAATCAGAATCAGAATCAGAATCGTGTTTATTGGGCAAGTTAGTTTACAAGGAATTTAAGTCCGGGTTTAGTGGCTCTCAATGTATAATGACTATATAATATATAATTACTACTCTTTGACATAGTTACTTGAAAAAAAAATTGGGGGGGGGGATGTCAGACCTATAACCCGAACCCACAGTAGAGTATATTTGGCCAACAATCAATAGGGAGCTCAATGGTATTACTGGACATGAGGCAGCAGGGACAGGTCAAATTGCCTCTGGTGGTGCAGTTCAGGTGAAACACCACTAGGTGAAGCTTGCATGTCATTACAGAGAAGGATTCTACCTAAGCAGCAGTCCTGACAAGTGTATAGAGTGCATTATAAGAAAAGGTAGAGTACATTGAATAAAAGGTAGAGTGCATTAAAAGAAAAAGTAGAGTAAAAAATAGAAGCATACAATCAACTCAGATTCTTTCCAAGAAATTCCTGTCCAGCCATTATTTGTGCTAGAACATATCCTGTTGATGCCCCAGCCACACCAACAATTGCTGCACCAACTAAAGGACTTGCTGTTGCCATGCCAACTACAACCGACAAATTCTTCCCTCACACACACACAGACACACACACAGACACACACACACACACACACATACACACACACACACACACACACACACACGCACACACACACACACACACACACACACAGACAGACACAGACACACACTCACACGCACACACACACTCACACTGTTTCACACACACACACACACACACACACACACACACACACACACACACACATGGAACTGGTAGGGCCGGTGGGGCTACTTTTTAATGAGGTGATGAGCTCCGCCCTCTCAAACTATTCTCAAAGTATCAAGGTCAATTTTCTGATGGAAAAGATAAAGAAACAATGGTGGAAACTGTTACACTAACGTAATTGTAATAATTTATGTTTTACAACATGTGTTTTACAACAACACTTTGTACAGCCCCTTTAGGCACCGTTAGGCCTGAGCTTTTTTTATTTGTTCTCTTCTGCCCTTCAAACAGCCTGAATTCACCACGGTCATAACCAATAACTTAGGGTTTGGCAACCTTTGGTATTATGTTCTATGTTTGCACTCAAAGAGCATTCAAAAACAGCATTTACACAACCACTACATGTGAGAAATCTTTAAATCATTATCTTGGCTGTAGACAATAACCATAGTTTTAGAGATGTATTGGAATATATATGCCATATAGAGGGAAACATGTTCATTATTTTAATAAAATGTGGAAATATTCCTGTGAATGTGCATGACCTTTTCACATTATATTAATATTAGCATACATTTATACACATATCTATTAAGGCACTCATATCTAATATAACATTCAACAGAATATTAAGCAGATACAAAGAACAAAGAGTCATTCAATTATTTCAAATCATTTTATTTATATAGCGCCTTAAAGATTGTCTGATTGCCTCTCATGGCTTCTTCAAATGTGATATAACAAAGTTACCACTATTAACCATATTTGCTGTTCATATTGCTTCTAATTGGAATGAAGCACTCCGTTTGAAGGGGTTGTTTGAAGGGTTGAACAACACTTCCCCTTTGCGAAACGCATAGACGAAGGGGAAGGGCGAAGTGCTAGGGTGAAGTGGTAGTATTGGGACAGAGCCTATCTGTTGAGTATTTTACCATAAAATAGTTTGATTGTGTTGAATTAAACACCCAAAAATCCCACAACACCTTCTGAGTAACAAAAAAATGAACACCATACAAGGGTTAAAAAGGTACAGTGCGTCATAGATTTAAAAAGGTTTAAAAGAAAAAGAAAAGGTTATCTCTCCTTTATTGAGATAATCTTTTGAGAATTAAAATATTCTTCTTCTTCATCTCTCCTCCTTTCTTCCTCTGCCTCCATCTCCTCCTCTCCCCTCTTGGCCCCTTAGA
This sequence comes from Clupea harengus, assembly GCF_900700415.2. NCBI lineage: Eukaryota > Metazoa > Chordata > Actinopteri > Clupeiformes > Clupeidae > Clupea > Clupea harengus. The sequence goes on along the minus strand of NC_045175.1, from coordinate 16,020,977 downwards.
GCAATCACTGTGGAGGAAACAGTCTCTTGAATGGTGTGAAATGAGCAGTAATTTTAGAAACAGACAGGATCTATATCTGCATGACCTCCTCCACATAAGTAATCAACACAAGAGGGTATTGGGTTACAGGGTAACAACATTTACTCTGCTTAATGCTCTTAAGAACATATGGAGATGCTGTCATGATGAACACTGTTCATGGTGTAGTCTCATTTAATTTGGAATGGGATAAAGGCAATGGAACATGTTTGGTTCTAGAATTGGTTAGGATCTTGCAGATCCCAAACTGTATTGTATTGTCATCTTCTTCATGTGTACATGATGCTTGATCCTAAGAGTCTACGCCTGGGAATGATAGAATATAACACTGTATTTGATATGGGGCCGCATGGCAGGCATTCATTTATCATGTAACACTGTAATGCCTTTTGTCTACAAGAAACACAAACGTGTCAGCATTGTGTCCACAGAATTATGAAGAGAGTACATTCTTTCATGCACAGAAAACAAAATGAATGATTCATGTCATGCACTAAAATTTCTGTTGTGCTTTTCATTGTGTGTACAAAAAGATGAAGGCACTTCACACTTTGTGGGCACGTTTACTAATTTCATAAGAGTAATTCTGTCAACATAATTTAAGTCTTAGGTCAATATTAGTTTTGTGGTATGAAAAGTAGAATGTGCTCTACTATGATCATTCTGTGCCATTGGATATAAAAAAAAAACTAAAAGCTGAAGGCACTTCTCACTTTGTGGACGAAATGAACTAATTTCACAGACAAAAGTAATTCTGTCAACGTATGTCTTAGGCCAATATATTTACTTTTGTGGCATTAAAAGTAGAATGTGCTATACTATGACCGTGAGTCAGCAGGTTATATTATTAATGTCAAAATGAACATGAATTCTCAAGAAATATACTCACTGTTGGGAGGTGGAGAATGGCTTCTGTTCCGTAGTCCTAAGAGATCAGCACAAAACAATGAAAGTTATTAAGAAACACATGCAGAATGATGTAAAAAAAAATACTTCACACATTTTTTGATAATAAGAATACGTTTTGATTTTGCAGAAACAAATATGTATAAAATTAAGTTATGGCCTGGCAAAACACAAGTTATTCTCTCCTCTTGACTAGCAGATGAAGTGCCTTTACCAGGTCACTGGACTGTCAAGGAATGCAAATTGCTGTGGCACACGCATTTGTACACACACGCACACACACTAGCACTCCAAACACACACAGGCACACGCACACACACACACACACACACTGCACGGTGGCGCAAAGAGTGCCTTGTCAATGAATGCACTAAATGCAAACAGCTGTAACACACGCATGTGCACACGTGCGCACACACACACACTTTGCAGGGTGGTGCAAAGAGATCACTAATGGAAAAAAGTTTAATATTAGAAAAGTAAATGTAATAACTTATTGAAAAGGAAGACGGTGTTCATGAATTGAGAAATTGTGAACTACCCATCTGAACTGGCGATGACCGATTCTATGCATTATAAAGTAATGCTACATTATTTATATTTTTACAAAAAGACAGAATTAGTTTTTTTCCAAATAATTTGCCAAATAATGTGTATATATGGTTCAATTCAATTTCAATTCAAAGGTTAAATAAAATTGGACTGAGTGAATTGTTCATTTTCTTCTCAGATTAAAGACGGTATTCATCAATATTACATCATTGGGTCATTCCATGTCAAATCGCCTAAAGGTCCCCACATGACACCCGTAGTTGTTCTCCAGATGTTGTTTATCATGTATACCCATAGTCCAGATGTGTGTCATGTATACCCATAGTCCAGATGTGTGTCATGTATACCCGTAGTCCAGATGTGTATCATGTATACCCGTAGTCCAGATGTGTGTCATGTATACCCGTAGTCCAGATGTGTGTCATGTATACCTGTACCCGTAGATATGGGCACAGGTTTCAGTGCCAAACACCAAACGGTAACAGAATGATGCAGTTTGAATACCGGTGCCCTCACGTGAATTTTCCCACTTGCATGTACAGTGTGCTGTAGCATTTTAGGACACTGAAGCCACAGGACAAAATGTTCTACTGTAGAAATGAATATCTGAATATGATCTTAAATCTTCAACAAATACAACAATAATGACGTGTGAAGTTGGGTTTTCAAGCAATCTGATTTTTTTATTTTTCAGATTTCAATGTACCATCGTAGTAAGAATTCCTAAATGTTTGCATGCATTGTATAATTTTTATAAAATCAGTAATGAGGGAGGAAGTGTGAGTAACAGTATGTGTGAAGTAACCAGGGTACAGGGTACAGGGAACAGGGAGTAAATGGGTCATGAAATGGTCGGTACCACACTATGGATGGATGGTGAGCATCATAAACGGGGTGAACAGTGACAATTGTGTTTGAGAGTGTTTTCTGTGATACCGCGGGAAAAACACTTTACAACCATGTAATGACGTCAGCACCTGAACTCGTGCCAACTTTCACTTTAATTAAAATGTCCATAGCAGTATGGCAGCAGTCAAGGGTGGCTAACTGAATATGTGGGCATGAATTATCCAATCTATGTATGGACATATGAGCCTGTGTGTGTGAGTGTTCAAAGTTTGTTTTTACTATACTTCTTACATAGCCTACTACAAAATATAGTGTATGGTGTGTTTCCATACTGAACACTCTGAAATGCTGATACACTGGACTCTAAACCATATGTGCTGCAGTACTGTTACAGCCCTGGCCTAGCATTTATGTGTTGACTACTGAAATACTTTTCAGATTATTGTAATGACCTACTTCAGGAAGCTATTTTTTATATTTTGTACATTCTAGCACTGAAAATAAAAAGGGCAACACAGTGTTTTTGAAAATGAGAAAAAGTACTGAAATGTGTGAAAGTGCCCTATTTGTGTATTTATATATTCAGTCTATTGAAACCGGTTTTGTCAGATTGCTCTGTGAAGTGCACTGTAACACTGTACTGCTAAAGGCTTTAGACTAACAAAGACAGGAGTGTTTTAGATTTATCACACTTTTGTGTACTTATTCATTAATTCGCGAACAGGCCATATGAATCGTTGTGTTCACCATTTGTCATAGTTGAATTTAGCTGAAGTTGAATTTTGAAAAGGGATGAGTGGTGTTTTCCAGTATGGTGTAAGCAGCTGTAAAAAAAAAACCTGTAATACAGGTTCAGGTTGAGAGGATTGGCCATTGTGGGAAGTCCCCAACCAATAGCACAAGGACTTAAACATGTCTTCCTGTGTATATCTAAAATAAAAAATCATCAAAAAGACATTACACATATGTATATTGCAATTTGGTGTGGTGTGGTGAGGGTCGTTTTTCTTACGGTTCTTCAGGAGCGGAGGTCCACTCTTCTTCAGCGCTTGCAGCATTATCAGGATCCGGCGCTCTATATAAATTCACACAAGGGTGGAGGAAATGGATGAGAGAACAAGACCATTTAGGCTTCACGGTGGTTAAGAGTGCCTGTGTTCCAGTAGCATGGATAGAGAGTAAGTCAAGTCCAATCCTCTACCAGATCCTGGGTTCCCTGGATATCCACTTCATTTCTGTCTCTGTCACTTCACTCTCATGCTTTTGGCATTAAAACTGTTAATCTGTCTATGTGTCTATCCATCCTAGTAAACTGTTAAGGAAGAACATTTGGGGTTGAAAATGTGTGTTTAGCACCTGAAAAAGGGGCTATGAAGGACCCTGCTCCTGCTGCACCTCTCTACTGTTCTCCACCAGCCATCCTGCAGACTCTCTCTCTCCACCTGCTGGGTCATCCTCCTCCTCTCCTAATATAGTTATCCTAACAAGAAGGACCCTTCTAAATCAATTCAATGATTCATTTCAGTGTTTGGTGATTATTTAAACCCGACAGATGCACCTTGGGTGTGACTATCCTGTGATCTGATGCTTTTATAAGCCTCTCATTTTCACATTCGTCCTGAACCTGTTTAAGCAGTAAACTGTTTACTCAATGTAACAATAATGAAGCAAATCATAATATCTTTAAGGGAAATAAATAAAGTGTTCCCATGGTCACGTCTGGTTAAAATACTACTCATCATGTCAGGATCATATCAGTGTTGATAGGTAGTTGGTAGTCTACCAGTGAGTACACAGCTGAGGGTGATTCTATGGAAATTACAATGGAATGTTCTCTGTCAACATTCCTAATAAACTCGGTTTATTTCCTGTAAACAGCTCCTCGTCATAGAAAGAAAAGGTGGAGACAGGTGTTGGCATTGAAGAACATGACACCAAATGTCATATCAAGATAGGTGAAATACTTGTTTGTCCTGTGTTGCATTGCCTCTTTTAATCTTTTTAGCCCGATCTAAGAGACCAAGCGCGAGGAGAGTGTCTTTGCTAGTTTCAGGCCGATGCAGTTTTCATTTCTTCCTTCAGCGTCCACTTTGTTTAATATGTTGTGCCCGTCTGAGCGCCCTGGGGCCTGATGGTCTTAACATGAGGTTTGTTCAGGCACGTTGGCGCATTGCTATGTTGAGGCAGTGGAAAGCAATTACACGATTAACCAACAAAAACTTGGTCTGAAGTTAATTGCGCGTTATTTAACTGTTATTATGTGCATTATAAATATAGTAGCCTAATATGCGTCTAAATAGGTGGGTACACAACCCGTAGACACTCCTTTTGTTACACATACAGGGAGGCTTAACAGCACACAAATATGCACAAGATTAAAAATATATGTATTACAACATGAAAGAGTATTACTGTATGCTGTACTGTACTGTACTGTACTGCCTTTTGAAGTCCTGGCATTTTAAAGCAGCAGTCAGAATTCATAACAAACAACACATTTAGGAGCGGTCCTTGCTGTCCAGAGTCCCTAATGTAAATGGCATGTCCAAACTAACCTCGTCAAATCATTGTTGAAATTCCAATTGTCTTGTTACAATGCTAAAACCAAAGTTATGACTATGCTTATAGTCGTTGTTGTGGCTATGCTGAAGAGAGGGTATTACAGATAACTTACGTAGGGCAGATTCTTACTAGAAATACTAAATGACAAAACTCACCATGCATTTCCAATCTCCAAGCAACTGGCTGTTACTCTACGTCTGCTTCCTCCTCAAACATACACTGACAGTTTCTTGTGACATGTCTGTGTGAGCAATCACGGTGCATTGCTGTAAATCAGCCAATCAGAGCAGAGCTCATCATCTGTGGTTGGGCAGTTGTTATATTGGTTAGGTTAGGCTGTTGGCTATGAGTATTTGCATGTGACAGTGAGAGGATAGGCCCCAACCAATAGCACAAGGACTGAAACATATTTTCCAGTGTATAACTAAACAAAAAAAATCAGCTCAAAAGACATATATTGCAATTTGGAGCTGTGGTGAAGGTCATTTTTCTTACGGTTGTTGGGTGGCAGATCTCTATTCTTCTCCATCCATCTTGTCCAGCAGTTCCAGTCTCCAGCTCTCTATATATAACCACACAAGGATTGAAGAAATTGTTGGGGAACAAGACCATTTAGGCTTCACAGTGGAGAAGAGTGCTTGTATTCCAGTAGCATGGATAGAGAGTAAGTTTAGTCAGTCCTCTGCCAGAGCCTGGGTTCCCTGGATATCCACTTCATTTATGTCCCTGTCACTTCACTCTCATGCTTTTGGCATTAAATGAGCCTGTTAATTTGCTTATGTGTCTTTACATCTAGTGAATTGTTAGGGAAGAACATTTAGGGTTAATTACATTTTTGAATAATTAGTGTTTTGAGTCCTCCTATGTGTTTTAGCATCTGAAAAAGGGGCTATCAATCACTCACATGACTGACTGGACTGATATTTGATTTGTTAGAGATCGTAGTTGTGGAGGCTAATTCAACACATCATGGTGTGTGTGTATTATTATTGTGTGTGTGTGTGTGTTATTATTATGAGTGTGTGTGACCGTATGTGTGTGTGTGTGTGTGTGTGTGTGTGTGTGTGTGTGTGTGTGTGTATTTTTATTGTGTGTGTGTGTGTGTGTGTGTGTATTAGGATGTGTGTGTGTATTTGTATGTGTGTGTGTATTGTTATTATGTGTGTGTGTGTGTGTGTGTGTGTGTATTAGTATGTGTGTTTGTGTGTGTGTATTTGTATGTGTGTGTGTATTAGTATGTGTGTGTGCATTTGTATGTGTTTGAGAAATGGGAAACTTTAATGAAGTATGTATGTGTGTTTATCATATGCCTTGTGAGCTGAAACATGACGTTTCTAACTTTGTAACTCTTAAAAGTGTACCTTCTGTGTGTGCATAAGCGAGAGCTGATGAGAAGAACTACTAGTCCTTCTTTTCTGCCTTGCTGATGCATTACGTTGCAAAAAGCATAGCAAGATGACGTGGGAAACCAGCCATGTAGTTACTGTATCTCTGCTGACTTCAGATAAACGCTAACTTCTATCTATATAAACCTTGTGTAATGAGTTTAACTTTGCTTCTCTCTCATCTGCTGCAGTCTGGGAGTGAGCCCAGGCTCTCACTCTCATCCTCCAAGATGGGAGTGGGACCGTGCCTCACTCTCACCTGCCAGAGTTGTGACCCGACGAGCTTGTTGTTGTTGAATAAAATAATACTTATCCTCATCTCCAGAGTCTGTGCGTGTATTAGTATGTGTGTGTGTATTTGTATGTGTGTGTGTTTATTAGTGTGTGTGTTTATTAGTATGTGTGTGAATGTGTGTGTGTGTGTGTGTGTGTGTGTGTGTGTGTGTGTGTGTGTGTGTGTGTGTGTGTGTGTGTGTGTGTGTGTGTGTGTGTGTGTGTGTGTGTGTGTGAATGTGTGTGTGTATATTAGCATGTGTATATTAGTATGTATGTGTGTGTGTGTGTCTACGTCTGCCTGCATCACCACAGGAATCCACCAGAGAAACAGATTAGTGAAATCTGGTAGGCCTAGATGGACAGGCAGCCATCTTGGCATTTGTATTCAGTCTTCATTGGGCTCTTCCCAGTAGATTCCTTAGTTTCATACAGCACAGCTGCACATTGAGTGACCTACACATTTGCCAAATACAATTGTGAATTGTACATGATTCTTTCCTTTTTTCCCCCTCTGGGTATGCCCCTGTTGACATTGATTAAACATTTAAAATATTCATGATATGTAACCTACTGCTCCTTAGTTTGTTACAGTAGTAAATCAGTGTCACAAATGATATGAAATCATGTGCAAATAGTGCATTGTGACTGGTGTTGTCATGGTGATATGTCATGCTGCAATGAATGAAAGGAAAAGTAACTGAACTGCACCACTGGTGTCACTTTGACATATTGAAATGTTGTATTCATCACACAACAATAAGTATCGTTTATTCATTTGTTTGTTTATAACTGAGCCAGAAGTTAACCTCAAAGTGAAGTCCATGACACCACTTGTCAGGGCCTCCTGTTCACATGGAATCTCTCTCTTCAGTGATCTACAGGCGCCACCTAGTGGTGAACTGCACAACTACACCCATGAGACAAACTGTCCTGTCTCTGCTTCAGCGCACACTCCTTCCTTTCCATTCACCCTCATTACTGTTTTGAAACTGCAGTGGTGAACTTCATCATCATACCCAAACTGTCCTTTCCCTGCTTAAAAATAAGATTCATAACGTTTTTTAACACTGTTACATTTGTTGTGTCTACAGTCAAAATGACCAGAACAAATGAATGTCCAATGCTGTAATAGTCAGCCACGGCTCGTCCGGCTCGTATGGGCAGGGGGTGCAGTGCCCCACCAAAATGTCATCCACTAAAAAACATCCTTAAAATAAACATTTGATCAATTGTTGTTTGTTCAATTACATCCTTAAAAGTAGTGAAGCATTTTTCTCTTTAGTGTTATGTGTTTATCAGTATACAACAATAGTGTATGATTCACCCTGCTCATAGCTTGCCTCTTCTGCTACACTACACCTCTCCACAGCGCCCCCCACAATTTCCCCATGTAAATATGTGGTCAGATATAGAAGTACAGCGAGCCATAATTACAGAGAAGGATCCTACATGAGCAGCAGTTCAGGTAAAACACCACTAGGTGAAACCTTGCATGTCATTACAGAGAAGGATTCTACAAGAGCAGCAGTTCAGGTAAAACACCACTAGGTGGAGCTCGTATGTCATTACAGAGAAGGATTCTACAAGAGCAGCAGTTCAGGTAAAACACCACTAGGTGAAGCTTACATGTCATTACAGAGAAGGATTCTACATGAGCAGCTTCTCATACTTTTCTCTTCCTCCTCCAGTCTCTTCCCTTCCTTTCTACATGAACAGCAATAGGGAGCTCAATGATATTACGGAAAGGAGGCAGCAGGGACAGGTCAAAATGCCTTGAGTGGTGCAGTTCAGATAAAACACCACTAGGTCTGAGCAGGTCGTGATAAGTGTTAAAAAAGACAAATAGATAGTTGTTGGAATAATAGGAAAGCTAAATTAATAATATTTGTATTTGTGTTCTATTGCTTGTGAATAGACTCAGTGACACAATCCTCCTTCATAAGGTTAGAGGTCCTTGTTCCCAGGAAGTGTTATAAGTTATATTGGCTTTTTCCACAGAAAGAGCATGTCTATTAGAGTGTGATACACTGGCAAGATGGCTACGGTATTCCCATAGCTTTCTTATGTCAAAGTGAAAGCATCCCTGCAAATGACTCCAAAATGACTCCAAAACATCTCTCAAAGTATCGCTGTAGTTATTTTTCTTAGCCTTTACTTCTTAAAAAAAAAGAAATAATAACAAATATCCTGTTGCTTTCCGAAGGTCACAGCTCCAACTCGTTCACCAACTTTGTTGCCAACTGCAGTCCCCAAACAGCTGCTCCTGCTTTTCGGCCATATTCTTCCTTGTTTTGTCCTCTCCTTCTTTCATTACTGATGTCTGTAACATTAATAAAGCACTGGGATCTCTCCCTGTCTGGATTCATGTTCAGTCTCATCATAACAAGAGATGGATTTCAGTTTACGTGAGTATGTTTTTATCATTTCTTTCTTTCTGAGCTACATTGTAAAGAAGGGAGTAACTCTCATTTTTAAAGTCCTTATCTGATACTGTAAGGAAGGGAGTGGGGGGTGCCATAAATTGATGAAATAATAGGCCGTTAAGACCGTTGTATAGAAGTCAAGTTATAACTAACTCTCACCTGTCTATAGCTATTGTAGCAGTCACACTCTTAATTAGGACATTAACTACTCCAACTTGCCACCACCATTGGCTTCAGTTGGTTTCACTCAAATCAAGAAAGGCTACTAATTGCTGGGTTGCAGTTGAAAGACACTCCCACAGCAATCAGGTCACTTTGGCAAGGCAGAAACTGGGAGGGCCTATTTCACTAAGCAGAGGTATATATTTTGACTCCAGTCTTAGACACTTCAGAGGAGCTACAGGGCTACTAGACTGTGTGTGTAATTATATCTAACTGTACTGCTTCATCTTAGATTGTATTTTAAGTATTTTAAAGACTACTCTGAAACTGTTCCAACTTGCCACCACCATTGGCTTCAGTTGGTTTCACTCAAATCAAGAAAGGCTACTAATTGCTGGGTTGCAGTTGAAAGACACTCCCACAGCAATCAGGTCACTTTGGCAAGGCAGAAACTGGGAGGGCCTATTTCACTAAGCAGAGGTATATATTTTGACTCCAGTCTTAGACACTTCAGAGGAGCTACAGGGCTACTAGACTGTGTGTGTAATTATATCTAACTGTACTGCTTCATCTTAGATTGTATTTTAAGTATTTTAAAGACTACTCTGAAACTGTTCCAACTTGCCACCACCATTGGCTTCAGTTGGTTTCACTCAAATCAAGAAAGGCTACTAATTGCTGGGTTGCAGTTGAAAGACACTCCCACAGCAATCAGGTCACTTTGGCAAGGCAGAAACTGGGAGGGCCTATTTCACTAAGCAGAGGTATATATTTTGACTCCAGTCTTAGACACTTCAGAGGAGCTACAGGGCTACTAGACTGTGTGTGTAATTATATCTAACTGTACTGCTTCATCTTAGATTGTATTTTAAGTATTTTAAAGACTACTCTGAAACTGTTCCAACTTGCCACCACCATTGGCTTCAGTTGGTTTCACTCAAATCAAGAAAGGCTACTAATTGCTGGGTTGCAGTTGAAAGACACTCCCACAGCAATCAGGTCACTTTGGCAAGGCAGAAACTGGGAGGGCCTTCAGCCGGGTGCAATCAGTGAACATGCTACTTCCATAGGGCTGTTGCTGAAGCGTCAGCGGAAGTGTCAGCCCTCGTGCTCAGCCCTTTTCGTGTGAAGCCCTTTTTGGGTAAAGACGTGCAAGTCTACCTGTACAAGACCTTTTTGGGTAAAGACGTGCAAGTCTACCTGTACAAGACCTTTTTGGGTAAAGACGTGCAAGTCTACCTGTACAAGTCCACCGAAACAAGGCTCACAAACAAGGTAAACTTTTCATTTTGATTCTGCCATAGCCATGTGTCACAGTAGCATCTCTGTTGTCACTGGTTGTCAAAAAAGATCACAGCGCAGCAGACGACAGCGCAACCTGGGTAATCTCCGCTCACTTCAACAAACCTCTTCGGCTGTAACCTCTTTTTCGGTTGGCCTGTGGAACTGTCAGTCTGCAGTCAGGAAAGCTGATTTCATCTCAGGTTATGCCAACCACCTCTCCCTAGGGCTCTTAGCTCTCACGGAGACATGGATCACAACCTGAAAACAATGCTACTCCGGCAGCACTCTCCACCAACTATGCCTTCTCCCATACTCCCTGGCCATCTGGTCGTGGAGGTGGGACGGGGCTGCTGATTTCAGACAACTGGAAATTCACTCCACTGCTGCCTTCAAACAGGTATGCCTCCTTTGAATATCATGCAATTATGGTAACTGCTCCTGTTAAAACTTATGTGATTGTTATCTACCGTCCACCAGGACAACAGGGTGATTTCGTCCATGAGCTGGACACCCTGCTGTCATCCATCCCTGACCAGGAGTGTCCAACACTCATCCTTGGCGACATGAACATCCACCTAGACAATCCCAACTCAGCTGACTTTCGGACCCTGGTTCACTCGTTCGACCTACAACAGGTCCCCACTCCTCCAACTCACAAAGCAGGAAAAGAGCTTGACCTCATCCTTGCTCGGAACTGCACCACAGACAACCTAACGGTAACCCCTCTGCATCGCTCGGACCACTTCTTCATTCGCTTCGATGTTCGGCTCATTGAGCAACCCTCTGTCCCCCCTCCAATGGTCTCGTTCCGGCGCAACCTCCGCAACCTCTCTCCCACCCACTTTTCCTCTCTGGTTTCTTCTGCTCTTCCACCTTTATCCACTTTCTCCTCACTAGGTGTCGATGATGCCACAGAATCACTCTGCTCCACTCTGAGCTCATGCTTGGATACTTTGTGTCCACTTTCCACCAGACCTGCTCGTTCTACCCAGTCTCATTCGTGGCTGAGTGATACCCTCCGAACGCAGCGCTCCAATCTCAGAGCGGCTGAGAGAAAGTGGCACAAATCTGCAGCACTGGACGATCTTGCAAGCTACCAGACACTGCTGGCCTCCTTCTCATCCAGCATCACTGCTGCTAAGAAGACTTTTTTCAACGACAAGATCAACGGTGCAACTGACGCTCGGAAACTATTCTCCACCTTCAAAACTCTGCTCTACCCTCCTCCTCCTCCCCCAGCTACTAACCTCACTGCTGATAACTTTGCTTCCTTTTTCACAGAGAAAGTGGCAGCCATCAGGAAACAGTTCGACCAACTGTCTCCCCCCCCTAAGGGCGCAACCGTCAATGGCTCATCATTTCCTTCTTTCACCCCTCTCAGCGAGAGTGAGGTCTCCAAAATCCTAACAGGTAGCCGTCCAACTACATGCCCGCTGGACCCCATCCCATCCAATATCCTTCAAGCCATATCGCCTGCCGTCTTACCGGCAATAACACAGGTGATTAATGCTTCATTTAATTCTGGAACATTCCCCTCTTCATTTAAAGTGGCTCGGGTAACACCGCTGCTCAAGAAGCCGTCTCTCGATCCCACTCAGGTGGGAAACTATCGACCGGTCTCACTTCTCACGCTACTATCAAAAACCATTGAGAGGGCAGCTTCCAAACAGGTCACAGAGTTCCTAGCAAGGAACAATCTCCTCGATCCAAACCAGTCTGGATTCAAAAGTGGTCACTCCACCGAAACAGCCCTGTTGTCTGTGACAGAGGCCTTGAAAACAGCTAGAGCAGCAGCTCAATCCTCAGCTCTCGTCCTGCTTGATTTATCAGCTGCGTTTGATACAGTCAACCACCGCATCCTTCTGTCCATACTGTCAAGTATGGGCATTTCTGGCAAGGCGCACTCCTGGTTTGAATCGTACCTCACTGGGCGCTCGTTCAATGTGTCATGGCAAGGTCAGCTGTCTGTACCTCACCACCTTACCACAGGGGTGCCCCAAGGCTCGGTGATGGGACCACTTCTCTTTGCCATTTACACCACTTCGCTGGGCCCCATCATCCGCTCGCATGGTTTTTCCTATCATTGCTATGCCGATGATACTCAACTGTTTCTGTCTTTCCCTCCTGAGGACACCACTGTCTCGGCGCGCATCTCGGACTGTCTTGCTGATATATCCACATGGATGAAAAACCACCACCTTCAGCTGAACCTGGCCAAAACGGAACTGATGGTCTTTCCAGCCAAACAGGCCATCCACCACAACATCAGCATCAATATTGACTCCTTGTCTCTTGTTCCATCCAAAACAGCAAGAAACCTCGGGGTCATTATTGATGACCAACTGACTTTCACGGACCACATTGCCTCTGTCTCTAGGTCCTGCCGCTTTGCGCTATTCAACATCCGCAAAATCAGGCCGTACCTAACCCAGTATGCCACCCAGCTGCTGGTGCAAACCTTGGTGAATTCACGCCTTGATTACTGCAACGCCCTCCTAACGGGCCTGCCAGCTTGCGTGGTGAAACCACTACAAATGATCCAGAACGCGGCGGCGCGTCTGGTGTTCAACCAACCGAAGAGGGCACACGTCACCCCCGCTACTCATTGACCTCCACTGGCTGCCTGTAGCTGCTCGCATTAAGTTCAAGTCACTTATGCTTGCCTACAGAGTGCTTGATGGTTCTGCTCCCACCTACCTAAATGCTCTTGTAAGGGCAAATGTTACACCCAGGATGCTGCGCTCTTCTAGTGAGCGTCGTTTGGCACTGCCGTCTGTGCAAGCACGGCAGTCCAGACTATTCTCATTTGTAGTTCCACGTTGGTGGAATGAGCTGCCCAGCACTACCAGAGCAGGGGCGTCCCTCTCTACCTTTAAGAAGCTTTTGAAGACCCAACTCTTCAGAGAGCACTTCCCGTCCTAACTGGCACTTCGACTAGTGCGTAACTTGCAATTACAGCAGTTACACTTCTGCACTCTTTCTTTCTTTTTATTTCATTTTGTTATATTTCTAATGTAAAGTAGTATTTATTTATTGTTACACCAGGTTCTATTGCTCGTAGCTTGAATATTCTCTCCCTTGTACGTCGCTTTGGACAAAAGCGTCTGCTAAATGACTAAATGTAAATGTAAATGTAGCCTGTATTTGTTTACACTCTTAGCTACCCTGTAAATGGCACATAGTGGTTCTGAACTTGTTTGTTAACATGCTGAGCAATGTAGTGTTTAATAAGGATCTATTTCTCTATGTGTAAGCACTCCCCTATGCATTGTTCTCCTCTTGGTTATTCGCCATGCGCATGTATACATTTAATGCAGAACCTCAAGTAAACCAAGTGATGTTTCACGTGTGAAGTTAACCTCCGTGTGAGCCTGATTATTTATTAATAAGTAGTCGCATAGACACGACAAGCAACACTGTAAATGGCACCATAGTGGTTCTGAACTTGTTTGTTTACATGCTGAGCAACACTGTAAATGGCATGTAGTGGATCTGACCTTGTTTGTTTACACTCTTAGCTACATTGTAAATGGCACATAGTGGTTCTGAACTTGTTTGTTTACATGCTGAGGTACGTTGTAAATGCCACCGTAGTGGATCTGACCTTTCAAACGGTCAAAGTCCCCAGGGGTGACGATCAGGAGGACATACAGAGGAAGATCCTGGAGCAAGCGCTTCAGAATAGGTTCCAGGCTTGTTACCAAGACAACCTGTTGAGAGTGAGAGAGAGCACCGCAGCACAGAGAATGACTGTGGGTGAGTGAGAACAGAGCATTCAAGGGGGCGACAGCATTATACTGTTGTCATTCCTGTGCATGGAAATGTTGTGTTAATGTTGTGTTAATGTTGTGTTAATGTTGTGTTACTGTTGTGTTAATGATGTGTTAATATCATATTGAAGGCATGATGCAGGTTTTCACTGAGATAAGACCAGCTTCATTATCATAACAGTCCTGTCCAAAATGTTCTAGGCAGACAGACACACACACACACCCATGTACACGCACACACACACACACACACACACGCACACACTTGCACACACTTGCACACACACACACACACACACACATATGCACACACATATGCACACACATGCACACACTTGCACACACTTGCACACACACACACACACACACATATGCACACACTTGCACACACACACACACACACACACACTTACTGTCTCATTGATAGCCACATGTAGTAAATATGAATGGGGACATGTTATTGGTTGTAACCCCACACTCTTCCGACAGTCCCAACCAATGAGGCTGAGGAACGGCAGCGCTACCGGCATCAATGGAAGAGTGAGGACAGACAGCGCTTCCTCCAGGAGAGACTAGAACTGTTTCTGTCCGTGATAACCGGGCTCCTGTTGGGGATTGTCATTCATGGCTTCTCAGGTCTTATATCTGGGGGCTTGACTGGTGCAGGCATATGGTTTGTGACGGGCCTCTTCAGACACTGGTACGGACCATGAGTGAGGGTGGGTTTGCTCCCTTTGAATCAGAAACAATTTTGGGGGGGGTGGTTATTAAATATGACATTAAGCAGGTTTACTAACACATTAGTCCAGCTCATGGTTTGGGGTAAAAAATAAAATAAGAATAATAAGCACATAGTGGGTACTTCATGAATAATTAAAACGCACAATGAGCATAAGCATGTTTGAGTGTCTAAGGACTTTGTTTCCTGTTAACACCACTGAAGCACTTGGCCAGATGAATTAATTAAATCAATCAATAAATAAAGCAATTAACAAACAGCATTGATTTCTGCACTAATTCTCTCGAACAATGTCTTTCTGTGTCTTATCCCTAGGTCGGCAGTGAGAGCAGCACCGCCATAATCCGATCAAACCTTCCGCACTATCGCAACCGTCAGGAGATCTTCGTGTAAACGTTTTAATAGCACCAAGTACCAAGTGCAGACACACCCTACAATTCAAACACAACACAACAGAAGAGAACTGACCAATAATCAAAATAATCAGAACAGAATCAAAAAATCTTCATGAGATAGCCTACACACAATTACTGTGTAAGATTGAACTGTTCAAAGGTAAGATCAAAGGCAGCCAAATAAATGTACACAAATAAATGTGGAAAACCTCTGTCTGTTACTGGTTCTGTTGCCGTGTTACTGTCTGTTACTAGTTCTGTTGCCGTGATACTGTCTGTTACTGGTTCTGTTGCCGTGTTACTGTCTGTTACTAGTGTTACGTGCACCGGCTCCAATGCAAGAAACATAGAGGGGAGGCCACGCAGAATTTATAATAATAATAATATAAATTATTTATTAATGGTTTACAGTTATATATTTATCTAATAATTACAGCAAACGTGTGGTGAATGTCAGTGTTGTGAAGAGAAACAAAAGATGTAATGTAAAGTCAGCTAAACGATAATCCAAAACCAACGACAACGATTCAATCCAATTCACTATCCAAATCCAACGATAACCAAAATCCAACGACCAATCCAACGCTCTCCTGACTTCAGTCTGATCAGGGCTTTTGTAGCCCAGCCAATCAACCATACACCTTGTTCCAATTCACCTGTTGTAAAGACAGATAGAGAACAGGCATGCAAATATCATGGGGCGGGGCCTAGACCCGCCAGGGTCGTAACACTAGTTCTGTTGCCGTGTTACTGTCTGTTACTACTTCTGTTGCCGTGGCAGAGCCACACATCTCTGTCCGATTCTGAACCGGGCCATCAGTCCGAGGTGTCCAATGGTAACAAATGACTGATCCATCTGATGTATTAACAGGCAGTGACAACCATTCTTGGGTTACTTTTAGGCAGTGGTCAGTCAAACGTGAGGCAAATTCACAATTTGTCAAAGAGTGCACACCCCAAAATACATTACTGCTACTGAAAAAAACTCTGTAAAGATTTGCTGTGCGTCATGTCATGCCACTAACCAGACTCAGTTTAGACTGAGGAAGATAAATTATAATATTCCCATATAGTGTATAATTAAGCAATATAGTACGAGTGCGAGTGGCGCAGGCAACAACACCCGTGGGAATATCCCTTACCTACCCCACTCGCACGAGTACTATATTGCTTTTATAAAACAATTTTATAGTCAACCAATTCACATTTAAACACGAAGTTATTGATTAAAAAATGTTTATTTCGCCCTTGTTTCTCCGCAACAAAAAAATAGTTCCATTGTCAACGTCTTTTGGAATTATAAGAACTTTGAATTAACGGTTATCCTTAATTGTATCAACGTGCTATAGAATGTTTCATCGCGGAGTGATTTATTATTAGCTGTGAAAAGACCGAGTTGGGATGTCCTGGGATATTCCAACTCATGGAACGTCTCTCGTCCAATCAGAAACAGCTAAATAATTCAATAGAACCCAATTGTTTTATAATATATAATATTTATAATGTAATGTGATGTGTGTTAAAGGCCTCTACATATGGCATTCCATCAGTCTCTCTTTAGCTTTGTTTGAACCTGGTAGCATTTATAAATATTAGCTTGCCTTCTACGTCCACAATTCCCTGTACAGAAATCAGTAATGAAACACTTTTCGTACTCCGCTTGGAATCTTTTATCTTTATATGAAATATCACTTGTTTGTCTCATTTTAAAGACACCATATCATGAGATAGTTTGTTTTAGAACAGAGTTTGCTTCGAACAACTTTCTCACACTTCTGTGTGTCTATGCATACCAGTCTAAAGAACCCTTACATCAGTATAATAATCAGAATCAGAATCAGAATCAAATCGTGTTTATTGGCCAAGTTAGTTTACACATACAAGGAGTTTGACTCCGGGTTTAGTGGCTCTCAATGTATAATAACTATGAACACTTTGACATAGTTACTTGAAAAAAATAATTGGGGAAAATGCATAATCCAAACCCACAGTAGAGTATATTTGGCCAACAACCAATAGGGAGCTCAATGATATTACTGGACATGAGGCAACAGGGACAGAGCAAATTGCCTCTGGTGGTGCAGTTCAGGTGAAACACCACTAGGTGGAGCTTGCATGTCATTACAGAGAAGGTTTCTACATGAGCAGCAGTCCTGACAAGTGTAAAAAAAAAAGACAAATAGATATATGTTGGAATAATAGGAAAGCTAAATGAAAAATATTTGTATTTGTGTTCTATTGCTTGTGAATAGACTCAGTGACACAATCCTCCTTCATAAGGCTAGGCATCCTTGTTCCCAAGAAGTGTTACAGTTATATTTGCTTTTCCAGAAAGAGCATGTCTATTAGAGTGTGATGAATCAAACTGGCAAGATGGCTACGGTATTTACCAGAGCTTTCTTATGTCAAAGTGAAAGCATCCCTGCAAATGACTCCAAAACTTCTCTCAAAGTATCGCTGTAGTTATTTTTCTTAGCCTTTACTTCTTAAAAAAAAAGAAATAATAACAAATATCCTGTTGCTCTCCCAAGGTCACAGCTCCAACTCCTTCACCAACTTTGTTGTCAAATGCTGCCTCCAAACAGCTGCTCCTGCTTTTCGGCCATATTCTTCCTTGTTTTATCCTCTCCTTCTTTCATTACTGATGTCTGTAACAATAATAAAGCACTGGGATCTCTCCCTGTCTGGATAAATACATCAGCTGATTTGATCACATGTTGCTAATAGGTCTCTGACCCACGGCCAGCTGGCCAATGCTAAGGCATGATGGCAGAGGCACCTAATAAGAGTTAATAACAGCTCTGTGACTATGCATTAAAAGAAAAGGTAGAGTGCAATTAAAGAAAAGGTAGAGTAAAAGACTCAGAGAATTTAAAAATAGAAGCATACAATCAATGCAGACTCTTTCTAAGTATCAGCGGGAAATCCCCTTAAAATAATCCAATCCAGCTAATATTGGTGTTAGAACATAACCTGTTGCTGCCCCAGCCGCACCTACAACTGCTGCACCAAAGAAAGGATTTGCTGTTGCCATGCCAACTGCAACCCCAAGAACTGCTCCAACACCTGTTCCTACTTGTTTGACAAATTCTTCCCTCTCCTCTTGTTTTTTCCTCTCCTCTTCAGCCTTTCTAAAATCTTCCTCTGCTTTCATTCGCTCATCTTTTCTGATCTTCCTCTCATACTCCTTTCGTTTCATCTCCTCCTCCAGTCTCTTCCGCTCTTCCTCTTCTCTAATCTTGCTCTGAGCCTCCTGGTACATCTTGTTTGTGTAGTGTTCTCCATCATTCTTCTCCAACATGGCATCAATCTTCTCCAGCAGCTCTTCCACTTGAGTCTGGTTATTCCGCTCTAAATTATTAAAGGAGTGATATCCTCCTCCACAGCTGTCTATCAGGTTCTGAATGTCTTTATTGAAGTTGTGTTCCACTGATTTCCCCTTCAGCTGATCAGCATGAGTGAACAGTACCATAGTGAACTCTGCCGCTCTCTTGCCAAAGTTCTCCTGGATCCACTTCACTGCATTCCTCTCCTCCTCTGTGAATCTCACAGCTAATCTGATCACCAGCAGGAAGACGTGAGGCCCAGGAACAGACATGTTGACACACCTCTCTATTTTACTTTTCAGCTCATCTTGTGACTTAGATGTATCAAACAGTCCTGGGGTATCAACCAGTGTGATCTGCCTCCCCAACACCCTTCCACTCTCCTTAAGAGAATCTGAAGTCACTGAGTCAAAAGTTGTATCTTCTTTAAAGACCTCTTCCCCCAGGATGGTGTTTCCTGTTGCACTCTTTCCAGCTCCACTCTTACCCAGCAGTACAATCCTCAACATCAACCCTGTGGGGAGACATTCAGAAACAGTTTGTTTGTGTGTGTGTGTGTGTGTGTTGTCAACGTGGGAAAACCCATCCACGGGGTGTTTCCCACTCTACAGACATTTTTGTAATTATAGAAACATCAAATGTGTGGGAACCTAAACCCAGGAAAATCAATTGTCCGTTTCTGTCCGTAATTGTGGATGAACGCCACATCATCTGTTATTATGAGTTTCATTTCTGATGAAGGTAGATGACTAATGCTCAAGATATCCGTTCAGTGGCTCAACTGGTGTAACAAGAAGGCTAATGATACATTAGCACAATAAGTATTTGATCTTCAACATATTTGTCATTCAATCAGAGAGATAGAGGGGGACAGAGAGAGAGAGAGAGAGAAGGAGAGAGGAAAGGAGAGATAGAGGAATAGAGTAAAGGAGAGAGAGAGGGAGAGAGGAAAGGAGAGAGAGAGAAAAAGAGAGAGAGAGGCAGAGAGGAAAGGAGAGAGAGAGAGGGAGAGAGAGAGTGGAGAGAAAGAGAAGGAGGGAGACAGGAAAGGAGAGAGAGGTCAAAGGAGATACAAAGAAGGAGAGAGGAAAGGAGAGAGAGAGGAAAGGAGAGAGAAAAGGGGTGAGAGAGATGGAGTGAGAAAGGAAAGGAGAGAGAGGGAAAGAGAGAGAGATACATGCAAGGCAAAAAGGAAACAATACAAATTAAAAAAAAAATCTGTCTCACGTGATAATGGAATTCCTGCAGATAACAGAGGCATTGTCCACAACAGGATCAAACAGATCCCAAAGTGTTTCATCTTTCTCAAGTGTGTTCAGTTCTTGTGAAACGAGACCAGACTGTTCAGAAAGTTCAGACACACTCACTGTTGAAACAAGCAAACAAACTGCTTGTCAGTGAGAGACTGAAACTTCCTGACAGATCATATCATCCCATTCAGTTCCATACACGTCACCTGCACCTCCCACTCAGCGTTTCTCTCTCCCTCCCTCTTAAACACATACACACACACACACACACACATGGAACTGGTAGGGCCGGTTGAGCTACTTTCCAATGAGGTGATGAGCTCCACCCTCCAAAGCCGCAGCAGGTCCATAGTTATGTAAATGATTAGAACATTTCATTTTCATTGTAAGACTCGTCTGCAAATCAGATTGTTCTATTTCTAGAGGGGCGCAAATGTCGATTGGAAACGCCATCAACCAAGACCCCTTCAGCACGTAGCCCACTGCAGGCCAACGTTTGTCATCTCAATCTGGGATTGGGTTGGTGTGCTGATGGACCCAACCAATTTTAAATGGACTCCTTGGTCCACGCACACACACACACACATACATACATACACACACACACACACACACACCATCTGTAATTGTGCCATGTGGTAATGTTTGTGCATCACCTATTGTTCCCCGCAGATGGTATGGTCTCCCCCCTTAACCCCAGTGACCACCCATAACCCCCAGTTCACATCCCACCCCAACAGACCCAGAAAGAAACACTCCAGACTCCCCTATAAAGGATCCAGAAAGATCGACAACATCCAGGTCGTTCATTTGGTTTTAACAAATTAGTTTTAAATGGTAGTCGTTGGCAGTTCCCTTTACTTCACTTATATTTATATTCTAAATATAAACAATCATTGTATGTTTGTCATAAAACCTTCTTTATCTAAAATGAGTACAAAGAGTATTTTTTCCTAAATGGCTTTTAAAAAAAAAAAAACTTTTTACACAAAAAAAAACAAGAGAAGAAACAAGCTAAGATGCACAAAACATTTGTATTATTTTCACTTTTTCAAGTCCTTTTCATTGAGGTCCCATTGGTCAATTGTATTACGTAAGTCTGTGAATCCACTTCTTTTCAGTTTGTTTCCTTTGTCTTGTCCCAATGTTTGTTCAGCCTTCTGCACACTGTCTGCGTTACCTGTTGATTTTCATTCCAGCGTCCATGTTAACAGGTTGGAGCATGTACACTGCCAATGTGAGACACGCATCTCAGGCATGAGAATCAATGAGAAACATATAGCAGACATAACATAATGCAGCCGCAACGCACACGCAACGCAGGCATGTGAAATGGGCCTAAGATTCTAGGCCCATAATTCCTGAAGCATGTGTAAAAAAATAGTTTTACCCTAATAGTGATTAAATGTTGTTACTATTTAACTCATCGAACGTTTGTTCTTACCTACAAATATACAACCACTAGTTTTACATTTGATATCATATAAACAATATAACAATACATGTGTTAAATAAAAAATATTAGGAAAATTAGTCCTTTTATTTGTTGTATTCAAAAGTGATAATGAATATGTATTTACAAATGGATTGAGTTGTTTGCACTTCTATAGCCTAATGACGTCATATAAAACACTCACCTGTGTTTAGAGCTATAATCCTACATGCATGCCTTATTACTGGTAATACTGGTTACCTGAAGAATCAGATACAATAGAAAGGGTTTCAAACACAAGATCCTATAACCCAAAGATACATACTGTAGCGAAGACAGCAACTCCTAGTCTCTCCTTTTGGCTTCTTTGCCCTTTATTAAATTTACCAGGTTAGTGAAATCAACAGGTCTTTGAGTGTGTTTGTTAATGATTAACTAGGGTGACCAGACGTCCTCTTTTCCCCGGACATGTCCTCTTTTCGAGACCTAAAAAATGCGTCCGACAGGGATTCCAAAAACGTCCGGGATTTTGCTTCGTCGGATATCTGTGTTTCTCTGGGTCTTTCACAAACTAGTTATTACGTCCTTACAAGCTTTGGAAATGGTATCTCCCTTACGTTCCACCTTCTTGCGCGAGCTCTGACTGTAGAGAGAACAGTCATTGGTCGACCGATCTCAGTGTTGCCAGATACACGATAATTATCCTCCAAATACGACCATTTTGAGCCTTTGGTACGATACTTCACCATTTCCAATCTGGCAACACTGAGCACCTTGCCGCCTCCACTAGTTGCATTGTTTACAGCACATGACATCTGCAGCCATGCCTAAACGTAAATGTAAGTTCACGGACGAACTCAAAAAATAAATACCCATGTTTTTCCCTCGGCCGTGATGCTTCGGAAGCTGAGTGCATGACATGCAGAGCAGGCACTTACGTACAAATAAAGGTGGCAGCGATTTGGAAAACACAAAACTGCAGCAAGAGGAGAGAGCTCATCGAGTAAAGTGACAGACTTTTTTGTGAGTAAAACAGACACTTCTGTTACGGCTGCAGAGGGTACCCTTGCTTTTCATACAATAAAGCATCACAACAGCTACAGATCAATGGACTGGATTCGGTGACAGCTCAAAAAAGTGCTGAAGGGGATTCTGTGCACCCAGTACAAGTTTCAAACACATGACCTGCAAGGACTTTCATACCTATTTGATAGGTAATCGCCGACTTAATTTTCTTATTTTAATAGATGGCCTTATAAAGAATTTATTATTTAGAATTTTGTATTTGTTATTATTATTGCTTTAATATATGAGGAGGACTGAAAAGTGTCTTCATTTTCTTATTTTAATATGTGGCTATATAAAGTATTTATTATTTAGAATTTGTATTGCTTCAATATATGGACAAGACACATTAAAGAAGTGCTGGACTAAATGCCACAAAAAAGATTTGTTTTACATTTGCACTTTTGTTAAAGTTCAATAAATAGATGTTCATATAGTCATTTCATTTGTGACATTTGTATGCATTCACATGGTCATGGTGCGGCATGCTATACACTACCCCCCCCGCCACGCCCCCTGTCACGCCCCCCCCCCCCTGCGCGACGAAGTGTCCTCTTTTTCACAAACTCACATCTGGTCACCCTATATTAACAGTAGCTGCCTCATGTATGTAGACCACTCCCTAATAAATGTGTTCTCTTGTCCCTCATGAACTGCCCATGTTTATTTCGTACAATAACAAAGTGAAGGGCAGAGGGTAACCTGACGTCAATAACATCCCAGCAGACATTTAGTCAGGCAATCCTGAGTAAATCACTGACAGTCCAACTGTGCTTCATTAACATAATCACTGATGGTTGTTTATACCCAAGTGAGCACATTGATGTTGTCAGACAGAATTGAATACATTTGTCTATCAGAATAAGTTCCCAAAATAACAAAATGACGATGTTGTACAAATGTAATCCTAGGCTTTAGGCCAGTTTTGTTTTGTATACCTTCCTTCTTTCTTTCTATGTCTCACGACCTTCTTGTTTTAGGTTTACTTTTGCCGTAGTTGTATGTTATGTGAGGCTGTCTTATGTGTCAAGCACCCAAAACACTTGTTACTTTGTCTATATTCTGAGTTGTGAATGTGAAAACATGTTAATATATTCATAACGATGGAAATAACCCATTTCACCAATGTGAATGTTTTCTAAAATCAGCTAAATCATTCCATAAATGTGCCATTGCATTTGTCTGAATTCAGTGTAAATTATTCATATGCTACATCATATAACAAGATTAGGGTAGACTACAGCTTTAGGAGTAGGCTAGCATGGGAGGTGTTGACAAATTGTTGGATGACTGGGGAAGACATATTGGGGAGGTCAAAAAACTACTATTGCTGCTACAACTCCCGCAGCTGCTGCCACTGTTCTCGCTGCTGCTTCCGCTGTAAGTTAAACAGGCAGAGGTCGGCAACACCAGTAAAACAACACACATACTCCAGATAAATCACTGGAACGCTAGAGACACGGGGATAAAGCAAAGACAAACTAATAAAAAGTCACAAAAACCCAGTCTAAATACAATAGGTAATGAGGAACAGGTGCAGACAATCAAGGTGGGGCACACACAAGGGCGTGAGGTGTCTGAAACGAGGAGAGTTGAGAAAACAAACACAACACAAAACTGAAGAATAAATGATGAAATAAGGGAAAAACCCTGATAAATAGGACAGGACATAACAATGTGTTCTGTGTATGGTACTATTTCACTTTCTGTAGCTCCACCCAGGTTGTGCTACACCTGTTCACTGGATGAGATGCACTTGGCCAGGTGATTAAGCAGCAGCTAAAGTCTCCAGTTTCCTGCTGCAGAAGAGGAGGCTTCTAGCTTGGGGTCTGCTGGTCTTGCTGCCTCTCAGCCTGGGATTTTGTCGTATAGTTGTTGTGTTTCTAGAGTTGTTGTGTATTTGTGATCACATTTGTGAATCGCGTTTCGTTCGTTTGAATCGCGTTTCGTTTGTTTGTGACTCGCGTTTCGTTTGTTTGAATCGCGTTTCGTTTGTTTGTGAATTATGAAACAAATCTAACTCCATAGTGCCCCACCAAAATACCATCTATTAAAAAATAGATCCTTAAAATGAATGTTTGATCAATTGCTGTTTGTTCAATTACACCCTTCAAAGTAGTGAAGCATTGTTCACTTTAGTGTTATGTTTATCAGTATACAACGATTGGGTATGGTTCACCCTGCTCATAGCTTGCCTCTTCTGCTACACTTAGGATGGTAGGTTTCATGTGGGGCAGAAGACGCCTCTGCACACAGGAACTCCACAGCGCCTCCACAATTTCCCCATGTAAATCTGTGGTCAGATATGGTACTACAGCAACCCCTAATCTTCTCCATTGCTGTTACGTAACCTCATGCTGGGCTCAAGGCAACACAACGGTACACCTACAATATTAATATAGTCTAACAGATGGTCATTTTGCCAAATTATAATAGTTTTCCTGCACAACACAACACTAGGCAAAGAATATGGCTTGAGTAAAAAAATGAGAAGACACGTAAAATTTGCATACAGCTCAAGGATACAAACACACACACCTTTATTTGTTGTATTTAATGTGATGATGAATATATATTTACAAATGGATTGAGTTGTTTGCCCTCATTGTCATTTTAAATTCAAGGGTGACCAAAAGTTTCCCTGACTTCTGTTTCTATAGACCTAAAAAGTTTACGGGCATAACCCCTTAATCTCAATACCTCAAAAAAGTTTTTGCAGCTATTCCAACAACTTCCTTAAAAGAGCAGATTCTTCTGAAGCCAATAAGTTGTGATTTCACTCGTCCTTTATGAGTAAGTTTTGAGTGGTGCGCGGTCTTATGCAAGAGAGCATGCATGTCTGTAGATTTAAAATATCCTCTAGATGATTTCTTCCATGCTGCCATATCAATATTGGTGTATGACAGTGCACAAGTTGCCCCCACTACTGGAAAGGAGGCAGCAGGGACAGGGCAAATTGACTCTAGTGATGCAGTTCAGGTAAAACACCACTAGGTGGAGCTTGCATGTCATTACAGAGAAGGATTCTACATGAGCAGCTTCTCATACTTTTCTCTTCCTCCTCCAGTCTCTTCCCTTCCTCCTCTTCTCTTATCTTTCTCTGAGCCTCCTGGTACATCTTGTTGTAATTGTAATTGTCAGACTTTAATCGCACAAGCAACACACTGCACCACACATGAATTCATGGAGGCGACACAGGACACACACACACACACACAGGCCTGAGGTCATTTGTGAATGTATCTTCTGCATTTATCCCATCCCAGACTGTCCTTCCTCCAGGGCCCCAGGAGCAGTGGGCAGCTTTTAAGCGCCCGGGAACCAGGTGAGGTGAACCGTCTGTCTTGGTCAGGGACCAACGAAGAGTGTTCTGTTTTTTGGCATGTTTTTTCTGTTGGGGTTCTAAGTGTAGGAAACCCCCTGTGAACACGGGGAGAACATGCAAACTCCACACAGAAAGGCCCGGCAGATAGCCCACCTGAGTACTGAAGGTCTGGAGAGGACCTGCCCCCCAGAGCCAACAGCGCCCCATGCGGGAATCAAACCCATGACCTTCTTGCTGTGAGGCGGCAGTGCAAGCACCTGAGCCACCGTACCACATATATTTGTGTAGTGTTCTCCACCAGTGTTCTCCACTTCACTGCATCCCTCTCTTCCTCTGTGAATCTCACCCCTAGTTTACTAGTCTGATGAAGGAGGGCTTTTCCACTTTACTCAGAGGCTGTAAATCTCCAACAATGTAGTCAATTACGAGTTTGTCTACCTGTTGCTGGGAAATAATACCCTTGAAAGCTGCAAACAATGTGGTTTGGGTCATTTGGGGCTGTTGGCAAGGGGTCTTGGTCTTTTTTTTACTTTCAATTACTTGGAGATAACTTATTAGGCTAGCTGGATGCTTCAGCTCCACATGCCGTTTTAAATTAGATGCGGATGAGGCTGACGTCCAGACTTGCTTTTTCACTTTTCACTGCTTTCACTTGCCATTTTTATATGAGACCGACAGCTGTTGTCTTGGAATACGTTGCTTGTTTGGTCTACGTGTGTGTGCGATGAATCACGGGTAACGTAGTGCGAAGTCGAGTTAGTTGGTTTAGGTTAGGCTACATCGCGGAAATATTACGGGCACTGAGCAACGACATGGTGCAAGCATTCGATTTAGACAGCGTCTCTCCTCAGGAGAAGGAAAACATTCTGTAATGTTTTAGCTAGACCTCAGATATATGAACGTGTTCACCGTTCAAAATTCATTATTTGTCATTAAGTTGCGTTCAGTTAATCGTTCTCATAAAAATGAACTTGTTCAATGAATGCGTTCTTTTGAACTCGTTCATGCACAACACTGCTCTTCAGACACTGGTACGGACAATGAGTGATGGTGGGTTTACTCCCTTTGAATCCCTCAGAAATACATGGTTGTTAAATATGACATGAAGTAGGTTTGTTTTTGACGGTTTGTTTATGGTTTGCAGTTAAAGAGAAAATTAGAGAGGAATAAGCACATGGTGAATACTTCATGAATAATAAGCACATGGTGAATACTTCATAAATAATATGCACATAGTGGGTACTTCATAAATAAGTATGCACAGTGAGCATAAGCATGTTTGAGTGTGGATGGACTTTGTTTCCTGTTAACACCACTGAAGCACTTCATACATCTCTGAAAATGGTCAGGAGAATTAATTCAATTCATAAATAAAGCAATTAAAAAACAATATTGATTTCTTATAGTCATTAATTCTCTCTAACAATGTCTTTCTCTGTCCTATCCCCAGGTCTGCAGTGAGAGCAGCACCAACCTAATCCAATCAAACATTCTGCACTATCACAACTGTTAGGAGATCTTTGTGTGAATGTTTAAGATATTATTTTATTATTTTAAAAAGGGGAAACCCCAAGCACCAAGAGCAGCCACCCCATACAATGCAAACA